>NC_077227.1:526305128-526607350 GCF_027887165.1 Monodelphis domestica | reverse complement strand
ACACTGATTATCTGGGCAGAGCTGAACACCTGGGCAGTTGGGCTGTGATCAGGGGCCCCGCACTCTAAGAAACCTCAGAGGCTGGGAAGAACTAGTCTAAGGTAACCTAAATTCACAGAAAACCCTCCCATATCACCCAGACCCCAGACCAAAAAGGAAAGGGGAATAAAACCACCAAAGGGATGGCTCACATGGCCCAAAATCAAGCCTCCAGGAAGAAAGGGAAAAAGGTGACTATTGAAAACATTTATGGTGGGAGTACCCAAAGAAAAGAAGAGAATGAGGAGGAAATAAAAAAAAAAATCAGAACATGCCTCCTAAAATGGAAACTATCAAAAAGCTCTGGAAGATCTCAAACTGGAGGTTACCCAAAATATGGAAACCTTCTGGAAAGAAAAATGGGAGAAAGAGATCAGCAGTCTGATAGATAAGACTGCTCAATTGGAGAAAGAGCTGGAAGCATCCAATAGAAGGGCAGACAAAGCTGAAAAGCAAAACCAGTCCCTAATGACCAGAATTAAGCAACTCGAAGAAAGGGAGATCATAAAACAGCAAGAATCAATAAAGCAAAGCCAAAAAATTAATAAATTAGAAGAAAACGTAAAATATATCACTGAAAAGTTCACAGACTTGGAAAACAGAGGAAGAAGAGACAACCTCCGAATTATTGGTGTCCCCGAAAAACCAGAGATAAACAATAACCTCGATGGTATTCTACAGGAGACTATAGAAGAAAATTGCCCACATGTTCTGGAGCAAGGGGGCAAAATAGGAATAGAAAGGATTCATAGAACACCCTCTATACTAAATCCCCAAAAGAGAAACTCCAGGAATGTAATTGCCAAATTCAAGAGCTTCCAAGAAAAGGAGAATATCCTACAAGAACCCAAGAAGAGGAGCTTCAGATATAGGGGGGCTCCCATAAGGATCACACATGATTTAGCAGCTAACACAATAAGAGACCGCAAAGCATGGAACACGATATTTAGAAAGGCAAGAGAGCTGGGTCTCCAACCAAGAATCAACTACCCAGCAAAACTGACTATATATTTCCAGGGGAAAGTATGGGCATTCAACAAAATAGAAGATTTCCAAGCATTTGCTAAGAAAAGACCAGAACTTAGTGGAAAATTAGATATCCAAGCACAGAAAGCAAGAGAAACATGAAAAGGTAAATATGAAAGAAAGGGAAAAGGAGATAAATCTTATCTTTTTCTTTAAGTCAAACTCTCTTCTATAAGGACTACATTTACATCCAATTATATATATTAATATGTGGGGAAAATGTTTTGTGTAACTCTCAAAAATTGTATGCATCATAAGAGTAGTTAGAAGAAACATGCATAGGGAAAGACTGGGGCATTAAGAATATTTGGTGAAAGTGGGGGCAAAGAAAGGAAAAGGGAGGGGGGAACCATCGATAATACTAAGATTTACTTCAAGAAATGGGGGGGACTTAATAGAATAATCTTTGCCATATAAAGATACACATGTGAAGGGGAGGGGAAGAACTCTCATATGAGAAGGAGAGGAAGAATGCATGAAGTGGAATTACTTAAACCTTACTCTCAGTGAAATCAAATCTGAGAGGGAAGAACATCTAGATCCAGTGGGATCCTGAATTCTATCTTATCCAACAGGGCAAGAAAGAAAGGAAAATTAAGGAGGGGGAGGGGAGATGGAATATAAAAAGGGAGGGAAGGAGAGGGGAGAGGGGAAGGGAGCATCAAAAGGGAGGGGCTAGAAAGGGAAGCATATCAAGGGAGGGGACTAGGGGGGCTGACCTAAAGTTAATCACTGGTTCAAAAGGATATAGCTAAAGAAGAAAGGTCAGAACTAGGGGGAGATATCAAAATGTCAGCTAATCCACAAGTGATAATCATAACTTTGAACGTGAATATGATGAACTCACCCATAAAACATAGACAAATAGCAGATTGGATTAGAACACAAAACCCTACCATTTGTTGTCTTCAAGAAATGCATATGAGGCTGGTTGATACTCACAAGGTTAGAATTAAAGGATGGAGTAAGACCTTTTGGGTCTCAACTGATAGAAAGAAGACAGGAGTTGCAATCATGATATCTGACAAAGCCAAAGCAAAAATAGACCTGATCAAAAGGGATAGGGAAGGTAAATATATTCTGTTAAAAGGGAATGTAGACAATGAGGAAATATCAGTAATCAACATGTATGCACCAAATGGTATAGCATCCAAATTTTTAATGGAGAAACTAGGAGAATTGAAGGAGGAAATAGACAGTAAAACCATATTAGTGGGAGACTTGAACCAACCACTATCATATTTAGATAAATCAAACCAAAAAACAAACAAGAAAGAGGTAAAAGAGGTGAATGAAATCTTAGAAAAATTACAGTTAATAGACATGGAGAAAAATAAATAGGGACAAAAAGGAATACACCTTCTTTTCAGCACCACATGGCACATTCACAAAAGTAGATCATATTCTAGGTCACAGATAAATGGCACTCAAATGCAGAAAAGCAGAAATAATAAATGCAGCCTTTTCAAATCACAAGACAATAAAAATATTGATTGGTAAGGGTACATGGAGAGCCAAATCAAAAATTAATTAGAAATTAAATAATATGATACTCCAAAATCGGTTAGTTAGAGAAGAAATCATAGAAACAATTAATAATTTCATTGAGGAAAATGACAATGGCAAGACATCCATTCTAACTTTATAGGATGCAGCCAAGGCAGTAATTAGAGGAAAATTCATATCCCTGAGTGCATATATTAACAAATTAGGGAGACAGAGATCAAGGAATTGGAAATGCAAATCAAAAAACTTGAGAACAAACAAATTAAAAAACCCCAGAAGAAAACCAAACTAGAGATCCTAAAAATTAAGGGAGAAATTAATAAAATCGAAAGTGATAGAATTGTTGAGCTAATAAACAAGACTAGAAGCTGGTACTTTGAAAAAAAACAGACAAAATAGACAATGTACTGGTCAATCTAATTAAAAAAAGGAAAGAAGAAAGGCAATTAACAGCATCAAGGATGAAAAGGGGGATCTCACCTCCAATGAAGAGGAAATTAAGGCAATCATTAAAAACTTCTTTGCCCAACTATATGGCAATAAATATACCAACCTAGGTGATATGGATGAATATTTACAAAAATACAAATTGCCTAGACTAACAGAAGAAGAAATAGATTTCTTAAATAATCCCATATCGGAGAAAGAAATCCAACAGACCATCAAAGAACTTCCTAAGAAAAAATCCCTAGGGCCTGGTGGATTCACCAGTGAATTCTATCAAACATTCAAAGAACAGCTAACTCCAATACTATACAAACTATTTGACATAACAAGCAAAGAGGGATTTCTACCAAAGTCCTTTTATGACACAAATGTGGTACTAATTCCAAAGCCAGGCAGGCCAAAAACAGAGAAAGAAAATTATAGACCAATCACCCTAATGAATATAGATGCAAAAATCTTAAATAGGCTACTAGTAAAAAGACTCCAGCAAGTGATCAGAAGAATCATTCACCATGATCAAGTAGGATTCATACCAGGGATGCAGGGCTGGTTCAATATTAGGAAAACCATCCACATAACTGACCACATCAATAAGCAAACCAACAAAAATCACATGATTTTTTCAAAGATGCAGAAAAAGTCTTTGATAAAATACAACACCCATTCCTATTAAAAACACTGGAAAGCATAGGAATGGAAGGGCCTTTCCTAAAAATAATAAACAGGATATATCTAAAACCATCAACTAATATCATCTGCAATGGGGATAAACTAGATCCATTCCCATTAAGATCAGGAGTGAAACAAAGATGCCCATTATCACCTCTATTTTTGACATTGTACTAGAAACACGAGCAGTCACAATTAGAAAAGAAAAAGAAATTGAAGGCATTAAAATAGGTAAGGAGGAGACCAAATTATCACTCTTTGCAGATGACATGGTGGTCTACTTAAAGAATCCTAGAGATTCAACCAAAAAGCTAATTGAAATAATAAACTACTTTAGCAAAGTTGCAGGATACAAAATAAACCCACATAAGTCATCAACATTTCTATATAATTCCAACACAGCTCAGCAGCAAGAACTAGAAAGAGAAATCCCATTCAAAATTACCCTAGACAAAATAAAATACTTAGGAATCTATCTCCTGAGACAAACACAGGAACTATATGAACACAACCTCAAAACACTCTCCACACAACTAAAACTAGAATTGAACAATTGGAAAAACATTAACTGCTCATGGGTAGGACAAGCCAATATAACAAAAATGACCATCCTACCCAAACTCATCTATCTATTTAGTGCCATACCCATGGGACTTCCAAAATTATTTTTACTGATTAAGAAAAAAACATAACAAAGTTAATTTGGAAGAACAATGTTTCAAGGATATCCAGGGAAATAATGAAAAAAAAATACAAAGGAAGGGGGCCTTGCAGTCCCAGATCTCAGACTATATTATAAAGCAGCAGTCACCAAAACAATCTGGTACTAGCTAAGAGACAGAAAGCAGGATCAGTGGAATAGACTCAGGATAAGTGACCTCAGCAAGATAGTATATGACAAACCCAAAGATCCCAGCTTTTGGGACAAAAATCCACTATTTCATAAAAACTGCTGGGAAAATTGGAGGACAGTGTGGGAAAGATTAGGTTTTGATCAACACCTCACACCCTACACCAAGATAAATTCAAAATGGGTGAATGACTTGAACATAAAGAAGGAAACTATAAGAAAATTAGGCGAACACAGAATAGTATACATGTCAGACCTTTGGGAAGGGAGAGGCTTTAAAACCGAGCAAGACTTAGAAAGATTCACAAAATGCAAAATAAATAATCTGGAATACATCAAATTAAAAAGTTTTTGTACAAACAAAACCAATGTAACTAAAATCAGAAGGGAAGCATCAAATTGGGAAACAATCTTCATAAAAACCTCTGACAAAGGTTTAATTACAAAAAATCAAGCCAAATTCCAATTGATAAATGGGCAAGGGACATGAACAGGCAGTTCTCAGCCAAAGAAATCAAAACTATTAATAAGCACATGAAAAAGTGCTCTACATCTCTTATAATCAGAGAGATGCAAATCAAAACAACTCTAAGGTATCATCTCACACCTAGCAGATTGGCTAATATGACAGCTATGGAAAGTAATGAATGCTGGAGGGGATGTGGCAAAGTAGGGACACTAATTCATTGCTGTTGGATTTGTGAATTTATCCAACCATTCTGGAGGGCAATTTGGAACTATGCCCAAAGGGTGATAAAAGACTGTCTGCCCTTTGATCCAGCTATAGCACTGCTGGGTTTGTATCCCAAAGAGCTAATAAGGAAATAGACTTGTACAAGAATATTCATAGCTTCACTCTTTTTGGTGGCCAAAAATTGGAAAACGAGGGGATGCCCATCAATTGGAGAGTGGCTGAACAAATTGTGGTATATGTTGGTGATGGAATACTATGGTGCTAAAAGGAATAATAAAGTAGAGGAATTCCATGGAGACTGGAACAACCTCCAGGAAGTGATGTAGAGCGAATGGAGCAGAACCAGGAAATCATTATACACAGAGACTGATACACTGTGGTATAATCGAAGGTAATGGACTCCTCCATTAGGGTCATTGCAATGTCCCTGAACAATCTACAGGGATCTAAAAAACACTATCCACAAGCAGAGGATAAACTATGGGAGTAAAAACACCGATGAAATGCAACTGCTTGACTACAGGGGGGAAGGGGATACAATTGAGGATAGACTCTAAATGAACACTCTAATGCAAATACCAACAACAGGGAAATAGGTTAGAAACAGGAACGCATGTGATAACCAGTTGAATCATGCGTCGGCTATGGGAGAGGGAAAGGTGGTGGGAGGGGGAGTGGGGAGGAAAAGAAAATGATCTTTGTTTCCAGTGAATAATGTTTGGAAATGACCAAATAAAATAATGTTAAAAATGCATATAATTATTATTTTATATCACTGTGCTAAGTGCTTTATCAATCATCTCATTTGAAATGCACAACCCTATGAGGTAATTGAGATAAATATCCCTGTTTTACAAGTGAGAAAACTAAAGCAAATAGAAGCTTAAGTGACCTGCCCAAAATCCCATAGTGTAAATGTATGAAGCTATATTTGTACTCAGGACTTCTTGAATCAACTCACCATTCTCTGTGTTTCACCTAACTGCCACTTAACATAATAATAATTTATATATATACTTACACAGTATCTAAAAGTTTATTCTATATTATTTTTACATATTATCTTTTTTGATGCTCACAGGAAATCTCTGAAGGAGGTGCTCTTTTAATGCCCATTTAACAAATGAGGAAACTGAGTTAGAGATGTTAAGTGATTGGGTCACAATCATACAGCTCATAAGTGACAGATTTAGAATTTCAGCTCAGGTTTTACTACCAACTTTAGTAATGCATTCATTATAACATAAGATTTTTGTTCTTGTTTTGCTAACTCCCAACACTAAATTTCTCCCAACTTCCTCAGGATCACTTAGCTTGTGAGCATCTGACATGTGATTTGAATTATATTTTTTCCTGGATTCATTTCTAGGAGCTACATTGCTGCAGCACTTCTCATTGTTCAAGTGGTTCTTACATTACTGATTTTCAAATGCTCATAAATTTTAAAATGTGTAGATTGCATAAAAATTATTACAATCTTAGGGATATATAAAATGTTGATATATCTCATGCTATTTGGGATGCTTGATACACTCTTCCTAACAAGATGGAGTAGTGCTCTAAATTTCATATACTTTTGTCATCCCTATGCCTTATTATTGGTGCCAAAGTCATGGTATTATTATTGATCTTACCAAGATGGATTTGTATGTTGCTAATGCTGAAGCTTTTCATTTCTTTCCATTTTCATAGAGATTTCCAACCTGGACAAAATTCCTCTTCCCTTTCTCCAATATATTGTTTTCACATTTTCCAAATAGCCCCCTAGCCATGACAATGTTTGGTAATAAAGGATGAATAGAAAAACCAGGAACAGTTATCTATATATCTAAGTGGAAATCTATAATGTATTTAATTAAGGAAAAAAGCAGGTCAAAGGGGTAGAGATAATGAATGCAGCACATTAACTTGTATGATACACATGAATAACCAGGATAAAAGTTAAAGAAATAGCTTCAAGACAAAATATGGACCATCATTTATGTATCTGTGAGAGAATACTAAAGGCATTGCTTTCAAGGTTTACACCACCATGAGAAGCATATTATCAAGACATGTTGCTACTAACAATATATCTAATTTTCAATGTTTGTTTTTTCCCAATTGCATATGAAAACAAATTTTAATATTAGTTCTCTAAAATTTTTAATTCTACTTACTCTCCCTCCCTCTCTGCCCTGTTCCTTCCCTGAAACTGTAAGCAATTTGATGTAAGGTCTAAATGGATGATCATGCAAAACATGTTCCCATATTGGTCATGTTTTGGAAGAAGATACATAAAAAACCAAGAAGAAATTAAAGTGAAAAACTCTGTTTTGATCCACATTCATATTTCATTAGTTCTTTCACTGGAAATGGAGAGAATTTCTCATTTGATAGGTCCATCAAATTGTCTTGGATGATTATAGTGCTGAAAATAGCTAAGTCATTCACAATTGATCACCATGCCATATTAGTAGTTAGTGTGTAAAATGTTCTTTCTCCTGGTTCTGCTCACTTCACTGTGTATCAGTTTATGTACTCTTTCAAAGTTTTTTGTTAGTTTGTTTAAGTCACTATGCTCACCATTTCTTATAGCACAATACTCTGCCATTATAACCACATTAAATTTTTTTTGCAACCATTCCCCAATTGATGGAAATGACCACATTTTCTAATTATTTGTCACCCCCCAAAATGTTACTGTAAATATTTTTATACAAAAAGGTAATTTCCTTTTTTAAAAATCATTTTATGATATAGAAATAGTAGGAAGGTTTCTGGATGAAAGGGTATATGTACTTTTATAGCCCTTTGGACATAATTCCAAATTGCTTTCCAGGATGGTTGGATCAGTTCACAACTTCATCAACAATGTATTAATGTCCGAATTTTGTCACATGTTCTCCAATTTTTATTATTTTTGTGATATTAGTCAATCTGATAGGATTCAGGTGGGATCTTAGAGTTATTTTAATTTTCATTTCTCACAATGGTGATGTAGAGCATTGTTTTCATCATATGATGATAGATAACTGATTTCTGCATCTGAAAATTAGCTGTTCATATCGTTTGATTATTATTCATTAGAAGAATAACTTGTATTCTTTTAAATTCAACTCAGTTCTTTACACATTTGAAAAATGTGGTCTTTGTCAGAGACATGCTGCATTTTTAACCTTTCCTTCTCTTGTTTGCAATCATTTTATTTGAGCAAAACATTTTTAATTTTATATAATCAAAATTGACCATTTTACATCCTATAATGTTATTTCTTGTGTGATGATAAATTCCTTCCTTATCCAAGATGTAACAGGTCTCTTCCATGCTATTCTCATTTTCTTACAGCATAATCTTTTATATTTAAGCATTGATCCATTTTGATCCTATATTGATACACAATTTTGTTTTCCACCTTTCTTAACAGTATTCATCAAGTAATGAGTTCTATTCTCCAAAGCTTCAATCTTTAAAAATATCAAGACTTGTACAAGAATATTCATAGCTGAGCTCTTTGTGGTGACCAAAAATTGGAAAATGAGGGGATGCCCTTCAATTGAGGAATGGCTGAACAAATTGTGGTATATGTTGGTGATGGAATACTATTGTGCTAAAAGGAATAATAAAGTGGAGGAATTCCATGGAGATTGGAACAACCTCCAGGAAGTGATTCAGAGCGAAAGGAGTAGAACCAGGAAAACATTGTACACAGAGACTGATACACTGTGGTACAATCGAAGGTAATGGACTCCTCCACTAGGGTCAATGCAATGTCTCTGAACAATCTGCAGAGATCTAAAAAACACTATCCACAAGCAGAGGATAAAGTGTGGGAGTAAAAACACCGAGGAAAAGCAACTGCTTGACTACAGGGGCTGAGAGGAAATGACTGAGGAGAGACTCTAAATGAACACTCTAGTGCAAATACCAACAATACGGAAATGGGTTTGAACCAAGAACACATGTGAAACCCAGTGGAATTGTGCGCCGGCTATGGAAGAAGTGGTGGGAGGGGGTCAGGGGGAGGAAAAGATAATGATCATTGTTTCCAATGAATAATGTTTGTAAATAACCAAATAAAATAATGTTTAAAAAGTCAAAAAAAGTATCAACCTCTCAAATACTATAGTAATTTACTTCCATGTAATATGTAATAATATATTCAACTGACCTATCACTCTAGTTCTTAGCCAGTATCAGATTGTTTTGAGGATTACCACTTTAGACATGCATTGCTACTTTCCTTTAGTTTTTTTAAATTAAATCTCTTGATATTCTTGACCTTTTTTTCTTCTAGATTAATTTAACTTTATTTTTAGCTCTATAATATAATTTTTCATACATTGGTATGGCACAGGAATAGTAAATTAGTTAAAATAGAATTCTCATTTCATTTTATTGGCTCTAACCATATATATGTATGTGTGTGTGTAATAAATGATATGGTACTATGTTATACTATTTTAATTATATTCTATCCTGTCATCATATCATATCATATCATATCATATCATATCATATCATGTCATGTCATGTCCTATAATACAATATCGGTTTAGGCTAGTTTAGGTTATATTATACTATATTCTATGACACCATATTATATTAGAGAAACTAATATTTTCTAGTTGTTTAAACCTGGTGTATAAAAAGCACTTTGTAATTGGGTACATGTAGTCTCTTGTTAGCTAGACTCCCAGGTATTTTATATTGTCCGCAGTTATTTGAAATGGAATTTCTCTTTCTATCTATTGCTTCTGGATTTTGTTGATAATATATGGAAATGCTGGTGGTTTATGTGGGTTATTATATATTCTGCAACTTTGTCATGGTTATGAAATAGTTCAACTGGCTTTTTAGTTAATTCTTCAGAATTATCTTTCTTTATATACCATTATATCATTGACCAAGAGTGATAGTTTAGTTTTTTTCATTGCCTAGTATAATTCCTTCAATTTATTTTTCCTCTCATTTCTATAGCTAGCATTTGTAGAATAATATTGCATAATGGGGGGTGGGGTGGTAACAAATACCCTTGATTCAAAACCAAATCTTATTACAATGGCTCCTAATTTATCCCCATTACAGATATTTTTTAATAATTTTACACTGATTCTACTTTCACTTTAAGCAATGCTCCATTTATTTCTGCATTTCCCAATTTTTTAATATGAATTGGTTTTGCATTATGTCAAAATCGTGTTTTTTTTCCATAATTTATTTAGATAATTTGACCATTTCTGTTGGCTTTATTTTGCTATAATTTTTTTATTATTTTTTATGGTATAAATCCCACTTGGCCATAGAATACTTTATGATATATTGCTATTTTCTCCTTATTAGTAGTTTTTAAATTCAACCAATATTCTTTAGGGAGATTAGTCTGTAGTTTTCTTTCTCTATTTAGTTTTTTCTGGCTTAGATATTTGCTCCACATTTGGGTCATAAAAACATTTTAGAATGATTTCCTTTTTTGCCTTTGTTTTCTATTTAGTTTAAAGTATTGGAATTAATTGTTCTCTTAAAAAATTGGTACTTTCATTACTTTCATTACTTTCATTAATTCAAGACCTGAGGATTTTTTTTTCTTTAGGGACTTCGTTGATGATTGGTTCAAATTCTTTTACTAAGATGGGTTTATCTAATTATACTTCTGTTGATCTGGATAATAAACATTTTTGTAAATATTTATCAATTTCAGTGCGATTTTTAGATTTGCCAAAATATAACTGGAAAAAATGGCTTGCAGTTATTGCTTTCATTTCTTCTTCATGGGTAGTGAATTCTCCCTATTCACTTTAATGGAAATAATTTTTTCTTAATATCCAATAATTTATCCACTCTATTCCCATAAAAACCAGTTCCTTCTCATTATTAGTTCACTGGTTTTCTTATATTTGATTTTTTAAAAAATCTCTCCTTTAATTTTTTAGGATTTCCAATTTGGTTTCTAATTAGAGATTTTTAATTTGTATTCTTTTTCTGTTTTTTTTTGGGGGGGGGGCCTAGGGGTTGTTATTTTCAGAATGTTGCCTCATTGATACCATTCTCTTTTAGTGGAATTTTTAATTGTTTCTATGATTTGTTCTTTGACTCACCTAATTTTTTAGAATTACTTTATTGTGCTTCCAAAGAATTTTTAATTTTCCATAATGCTTCATTGAATTAAATTTTTATTTCATCATGACCAGAAAAAGGTGCATTTATTATTTCTCTTTTTCTTCATTTGGTTGTAAGGTTTTTATGCTCTAATTCATGACCCATTTTGTGTGTCATGTATTACTGAGTAAAAAAGTTTATTTCTTTCTATTCCCAAACAATTTTTTTCACAGGTTTACCATATATAACTTTCTAAAATTCTATTTGCCTCCTTAACTTTTCTTTTTTTTTCATTAGATTTCTTTAATATTTATAGAGGAAAATTAAAGTCCTATGCTAATATAATTTTACAGTCTATTTCCTCCTATAACTCATTTAGCTTCTCCTTTAAGAATTTCAATGATAGGGAGTGGAGCTAAGTTAGCCACAGAGTAGCAGGAACTGTCCAACTCTCCTCAAAACATATTACTACAAAGTGTTTCAAAAGGACAGAAATCCAAATCAGATGAGTGAAGGGGCTCTGCCATGGAGCACAGCCTTGAAAGTAGGCAGTGTTGGGCATTTCCATGCTATAAGGAAGTAGAATTACACCTATAAAAGTGTGAGTTGATCATCCCTCTCCCACACCACCTACTGTGCCAGAGACAGAGCAAGAGCTGGGGCAAACTCTAAATTCTCAGGGCCTGTTCAAGGGTACCACAGACTTAACCCTGAGGGAAGTACAAGGCTTTGGCAGTGAGACTTAGAACCCAAGGCTGAAGAGTATGGAGGCTGGGCATGGTGATAGGGCAGGAGTGGGCTGGCTACAAGAGATTCAATGGAGACTGTAAAAATAGCTCTCTACACAGAGAACTGCCTGCCCTCCTCACTCAAACTTCTGGCTGGGAAGGGAAGAAAATACAGAGTCAAAAACCAAGACAGCAATGGTCACCAACACACAGGAATCACAATCCACAAGTACCAAAAGAAATAAGCAAGCCTTTGACCTTGGATAATTTCTATGAAGAAAAATAAGCAAAATACAGAAGTAACAACAGAGAGTGGCAACCAAGCAAATACATCCAAAATTTCAAAAAGAAAATGGAAATTGGTCACAAGGTCTTGAGGAATTCAAAAAAGGATTTCAAGAACTAAGTAAGAAAGATAGAACTAAAATGGGAAGAAAAGTGGGAAAAATAAATGAAAGTAAATCAACAAAAAAAAAACAATTTAAAAGACAAAATTTTCCACTTGGAAAAAGAAGCATGGAAATCAAATAAAGTAATAAGCCAATTGGAGAGCAGAACTGACCTTCTAAAAGCCATGAAAAGCAGGCTAGACCAAAAGGAAAATAAAAAGATCATAGGTTAAAATCAATCTTTAAAGACTAGAATTGGGCAATGTGAAGATTGGATTTGGCTCTCCCCTGATTGTAACAATGAAGGTACTTAGCTCCTCCTTCATTATGAAGATTAAATTGTAATCCCTGTCTATTTTAATATTTTAATCCCCCAAAATGTAAGCTTATTACTTAAAGCTGAGTATAGAGATCTAACCATTTTGGATTTTAACCACAAAAAGGTATGAACACCCATTCCATACATTAAGTGGGATATCTGTGACCCACGTGTGAAAGAGTGGGAAGTCCTGGAGTGAAGCATCAGCTATGATTGGTAGACATAAAAATTTAGGGGAAGTGACACAAGAGAAAAAGGACTTTAAAAGTGGAAATAGAGATACACACAATCACTCTTGGAGTGAAGAGACACACTTGGAGTGGAGAGAGACACATGGAGTGAACCTCCTGTAAGAAGCAGTTCTCCTGGAGTTGAGGCTGATAAAGAATCTGCTGATTGAACTGACACATGGTGAGTGTAAAGTCTGACTTTAGTAATTCATTTTGGAGATTTAGTAATTAAATCCCTGGCACCCAATTAAATATATTCAGTCCAACCATAAATTTAATAGCAAGTATAAACTAATGATCTCACAAGACAGCAAAAATTGATAGAAGTCAAAAGAATAACAAAATAAAAGGAAAAATGAAATATCTCATTGAAGAGACCACTAACCTAGAAAAGAGATCTAGGAAAGACAACTTGAGAATCAATGATCTACATAAAAGCCTTGAAAAAAATAGAAGCTTTGACATCATATTACAAGAAATTATCCAAGAAAACTGTCCTGATATTCTTGAATAAGAGGGCAAAAATAGACATTGAAAGAATCCATGGATCACCGCCTACATTAAATCCCCAAAAAGCAACCCACAGGAATTTAATATTTATTCAAGAGATCCCAAGGCATGGAGAAAATGTTGCATACATCCAGAAAAGACAACTCAGATATCAAAGAGCCCCAGTGAGGATTACACAGGATCTTGGCAGCATTCACACTAAAGGGCCATAAAGCTTGGAATATGATATTAAGAAAGACAAGAAAAATGGATCTACAACCAAGAATCTCCTACCTATCAAAACTGACTATATACTTTCATGGGAAAATGTGGGCATTTAACAAAGGAGAAGACTTCTAAGCATTCCTAAAAAAAAGACCAGAACTAAATGGAAAATTTGATGTCCAAATACAAAATTCAAGAGAAACATGAAAAGGTAAACAAGAAAGAGGGAAAAATATTTAAGGGTGTTAGTAAGGTCAAATTGTTTATATTCCTATATGGGAAAATGACACTTGTAAATCTTAAACATTGTTTCCATTATCATAGGAGATAGATGAATTATTTATACAGAGAGGTAGGGGTACTAAGTTGTTTACAATGATATTTAAAATAAAAAGTTGGGGGATAATAGAAGATGGCCCCAAGAGAAACTTGAAGGGAGGAAAAAAAGGATAAATTATACCACATGAAAAGGCACATGGGTGTGGGGAAAAATAATGTTATAAAAAGGTGAGGAAGAGAGTGATAATAGATAATATTTAAACCATACTCTCAGTAGAATCAGTTTTTGAGAGGGAAGAGCAGCCAGATCTATGGAGGTATAGAATACTATCTTACCTATAGTGATGTTGAAAGGGAAAAACTAAGGTGGGGGGTGGAATGAGGCAGGGAATGTTTAAAGGGTGGGAAAGGGTGGGGGGAACAAATTTAATAAACTTTAAAGAGAAATGAGGGGAATAAGGGGAGTGAGTGAGAGGGGAAGTTAAATAAGGGTAGGGTATAAGGGGATTGATTAAAAGTAAAACACTGTAGTGTTTTAGTGTAGGTGTAGAAGGGAATAGTGAAAGAAAAAAAGACAGGAGTAAAAGAGGAAATAAAAATAATGGGGAATAAATAGGGGGTAAGCATAACTCTGAATGTGAATGGGAAGAACTCACTTATAAAAGAGTAGCACATAGCAATTTGGATCAGAAACCAAAATCCTACCAAGGGTTGTCTACAAGAAACACACATGAGACAGGTAGACATACACATAGACATACATACAGGGCAAAGTTAAGAGACTGGAGAAAAATTTATTGGGCTTCAGCTGAGAAAATGAAGGTAGGAGTCACAAACATGATATCTGACAAAGACAAATAAAAATAGATCTGATTAAAAAAGATAGGGAAGATAATTACATCCTGATTAAAGGTAGTATGGACAATGAAGAAATAGCAGTGCTCCATATGTATTCCCCAAATGGTATAGCATCCAGATTTTTAAAGGAGAAACTATTGCAGCTAAAGGAGGAAATAGATAGTAAAACTATACTAGTGGGAGAACTGAACCTTCCTAAATCAGATATAGACAAATCAAAACAAAAAATAAATAAGAAAGAGGTAAGAGATGTGAATGAAATCCTAGAAAAATTAGAGTTAATAGATATAGGGAGAAGAATAAATAGTACAAAAAGAAATGCACCTTCTTTTCAACAGCACATGGTAGATTCACAAAGATTGACCATATACTACAGAATAAAAGCATTGTAAACAAATGCAAAAGAGCAGAAATAATAAATGCAATTTTCAGAACATTATTCAATAAAAGTTATAATTATTAAGGGTATTAGGAAAAGTAAATCAAAACTTAATTAGAAATTAAATAATATGATTCTCCAAAATTTGTTGGTTAAAGAACAAATCATAGAAACAATAATTTCACTGAAGCGAATGACAATGATGAGACATCATATCAATATTTATGGAATGCAACCAAAGCAGTACTCAGGGGAAAATTTATATCCCTGTGTGCATATATCAACAAACCAGAAAGGAAAGAAGTCAATGAATTGGGCATACAAATTTAAAAATTAGAAAGAGAACAAATTAAAACCCCCTGATAAAAACTAAATTATAAATCCTAAAAATCAAAGGAGAAATTAATAAAAATGAATTTAAAAGAACTATTGAATTAATAAATAATACTGGGAACTGGTACTTTAAAAAAAACAAAATAGATAATGTAGTAGTTAATCTAATTTAAAAAAGGAAAGAAGAAAATCAAATTAACAGTTTCAAAGATGAAAAGGGAGACCACACCTCTAATGAAGAGGAAATTAAGGAAATTATTAAGAATTATGTTGCCCAATTATATGGCAATAAATATGACAATCTAAGTGAAATGGGTGAATATTTAAAAAAATTCAAATTGTCTTGATTAATAAAAGAGGAAATTGAATAATTAAACAATCCCATCTCAGGAAAAGAAATTGAATAAGCCATCAAGGAGCTCCTTAAGAAAAAAATTCCCTGGGGCCAGATGGATTCACAAATGAATTCTATTAATCATATTAAAGAACAACTAATCAAAATACTATACATAAAACATTTGTCAAAATAAGTAAAGACAGAGATTTGCAAAATTCCTTTTATGACACAAACATGGCCAGGAAGACCTAAAACAGAGAACAAAAACTACAGACCAATCTCATTCATGAATATAGATGCAAAAATCTTAAATAGAATGCTAGCAAAAGACTCTAGAAAGTGATCATGAGGATTATTCATTATGATCATTTAGGATTTATGCCAGGAATACAGGGATGGTTAAATATTAGGAAAACCATCCACTTAATTTGACATATCAGCAAACAAACCAATAGAAATCACATAATTATCTTTATTGATGCAGAAAAAGCATTTAACAAAATTCAACACTCATTCCTATTTAAAAGACTAGAAATAATAGGAAATTGCATTGATGTGTAATTTGGAAAAAATAAAATGTTTTTTAAAATCATCATTAGATTCCTTAAATTAAATAACTACTGGAATGGATGACAAAACAATGACATTTCAAATACCCACAACATGTACACACACACACATGCACATACACACATATACATAGAGATAGAGACACAGAAAAAAAGACAAGACAAAGATACAGAAGTAGAGACAATAAGGTCTTCTTACTCATGTCACTATAGTAGGTTGGTCTATATGATAAGAATGAAAAGGAGAATAAGATTGACAATTTTTTCATATAATACCCTCTCTAGAAAATGGATACATCCTTCCTGTGTACCACAAATTTCTCTCAAAACAAATTCTTTCTAAGTTTGACCCACAGTATTATCTATGTTTCTTCTCCCTCCCACATTTTGAGGAGCCTATCCATCAGCAATATTCTCATCCTAAGGACATGAGCACAGGCTCTGTGTGTGTGTGTGTGTGTGTGTGTGTGTGTGTGTGTGTGTGTGTGTGTGTCTGTTTGTCTGGCTGGCTGGCTGGCTGTCTCTCTTTCTTTCTTCCCCTATTTCACAGAAAGCATAAAACTGATTATAAACCATGATAGCATCTGAACAAAAGTAATCACTATATTTTAAACCCTTTTTTCAAATACCTACATAAGGGAAAAGACTTTTGTGGTTTTCTTTTTGTTGATGTATGAATTTGCTTCTTTACTAAATGTTTTAAGGCATTTTCTTTTCAACATTATTAGTGGCATGTTGCAGTATATTATAGAAAAAGTTTCTATTATCTGGAATGGTTAAAATTAATAGTAATAGTCTTAGTCAGAAGAGAAGGGGGAGGAATAAGTGTAATAGTAAGAGTAGTAATAATAGTGGTCATAGTATTAGAAATAGTACTAGTAGTTGTACTAATAATTAGTAGCTTATATAGTGCCTTAACATTTAAAAGTGTTTTATATATTTAATGCACTATAACATGACAAAGGTTATTAACATTAAACTTTATACTCATAGGGGATTTTTATTTATTTAAACAATTTCTTAAGGATCTGTGATTTAATTTGAGTTGGATACTCCCTCACATACTCCTTCTTTATGTTTTAAAATGTTTTCTTTTTGAATTGCTGTTGTGAAAATATTTAACAGTATGTATATAACCTGGTGATGAGTTTCCCTCAACTTAGCTAAGCATATCTTTGGTTATTAGATGCAAAGGCCATCTTCAGGTTATTTTGGAAGCCTTACCAGCTTTTTAGGAACTGTCAGAAACTATTCTATGCCAGCAAAGTCTTGAAATATCCAAGCACATTTTTCAGCTATGGTAACATGAGAAGTTATTGGGCAAGGTTATTTTTGGAGGGAAGACTTCCATTAAATACTTCCAATTTAGCCTTCTTAGAAGTATAATGCCTGAATTTTAAACATGGAAGAAAAGAATATTTTATGTTTTTTGAGGTCTCTGTGAAGAGTAAAAACAGAAAAAGAAAGAGAAAACAGGAATATAAAAAATTATGGAAAAGTAAAGGAAATGAATATGGAAATGGGGGAAAGGAAAGGGAGGTAGAAAAAGGACAGAAGAGGGAAGATAATGGAAGGAAGTCAAATGGGAAGGGAAAAGAAAGCAAGGTTAGGCAAAGCAAGGCAAGAGATTCCCTTTCATCTCCATCAGGTAAGTCCCTCTCTGTCTTCAAGGCCTAAGATCTTACCTCTCCCAAGTAACCATCTTTGGTTTCTCCTCTTCCCAAAATGAGTGGAATCTTTCCTTTTTCTAATTTCTCATAGTTATTTGGACATCATCTTTGTGCTTAATACAATTTGTAAGGGGTTGTCTTTATGATTTTGGTATCTTCAGCACATAGTGGTGTCCACACATAGTAAGTGAAGTACATAATGAAAGTTTATTGAATTGCAACGTGTGAGACATTATTATTAATATCTTTGTTTAGTTTGTAAGATGATGTAACTATCCTCCTGGGTTCAACCTTGCTGGCCTGATTGAAGATTTTCTTTCCCCTGTCAGTCTTGAGCATATATCATTTCACCCTGCAGATCTGGAATGAAAGAAACAAGGCCAAAAGATTAGGATTCTTATTAGAAAACCAAAAATTCCATTGCTAACTGAAGTTATTTATTTACAAGAAATGTTGCCATAGAGAATCAATACCCCTCCTGGTATACTCAAATGAAACATTTTCAAACTGATACACCTCTGCTATTTTTAATTCTGGACTTTAGGGGATCTCAGGACATGGGACTTTGCAGATGCATGTGTTTCTGGATGGGTAATAAGGGAAAGAGGGAAGCAAATAAGTTCTGGATGAAAAATGAACAACTGTCAAGTCTCAAATCCATAAGTGAAGAAGTGAAAGACCTTATTATGATAATCAATAGGGTTCTGATTAAGTAGGATGAAAGCATATATTTATAGCTGCTTTTTTGCGGGTGTCAAAAAATGGAAAATGACAGGGTGTCCCTCAATTGGGGAATGGCTAAACAAATTGTGGTATATGATGGTGATGGAATACTATTGTACTCAAAGGAATGATGAACTGGAGGAATTCCATATGAACTGCAACAACCTCCAGGAACTGATGCAGAGTGAAAGGAGCAGAACCAGGAGAACATTGTACACAGAGACTGACACATTGTGGTACCAAGAGAATGTAATGGACTTCTCTACTAGCAGCAATGTAATGATCCAGGACAATTATGAGGGACTTATGAAAAAGAACACTATCCACATCTAGAGAAGGAACTAGAGAATAGAAATGCAAAAGAAAAACATATAATTTATCACTTAAGTTACATTAGTATATGATTTTGGGTTGTGCTTTTCAAAAGATTATTAGAAATATGAACAATACAGAAATAGGTTTTGAGTAATAAGACATGTATAAACCAGTGGAATTGCTTGTCAGCTCTGGGATGGAGGAGGAAAGAGGAGAGGTAGAGAACATGAATCATATAACCATGGGAAAATGTTCTAAAAATAAATAAAAATAAAAAAGCATGAAAGCAAAATCAAGGTCAAGATAGCAATGACAGCAAATCTCATTAAAATTGCAACCTTGGTTATATGAATCATGACATTCCATGGTTTCCTTGCATGGTTTTAGAATTTGGATCATATAACTTGACGCATAATGTTGCAGGCCAGGTAGATCAAGTACCTTTGTCTATGCATAGGAAGAAGTATTGATTATCACAACTACAATGACTGATGACAATCCATGAATACAAGTCCTAATTCCAAATTAACTCATTTGACCCCTATATTTAATGTTATTTTCTCATCACAAGAATTAGCACATTTGTAGAAAGCTCTAGAGACCTTCATTTATTCATCTGAAAAACTCTAAAACTTTTGCCAGTTTTAGTCTACCCAGAACCAGCTGGGTATCATGGTTGAGTTGATTAACTAGGTTTGAAGTACTGGCTCATGTGACTTCACTTCCCTGACCTAGGTCAAAGTAGAAACTTGGTAATATCATTGATTCATAACCATGTAATACTCCTTATTTTTAAAAAATATATTAAATATTATATTTAATTTAATATATAGAATATTATATTAAAATATACTTTGTAATAAAAAGCATATTTTGATGAAATAATTTTATTCTATTAGGTAAAAATCATTATATTCATACTAAGGTTCATGCCATCATCATATTTTCAAATATTCAGAGCTTAAAAATACCTCAGTTATTTTATAAAAAGAAGTGAACATTTTTTGCCTATGATGATCCCACCTAACCATCACCATCATTACCAAAGATACTTAATTCCTCTGATTTCCATAGAAAAGTCAATCAGGGGTTTCATTAATTTTGTGAATTCTCTAATGAAATGACAAAACTTCTTGTCTAAACCAACTCATTTTACAGAAGAGACCACTGAGATGCAGAGGGCCTACGTAATTGTCCTAAGGATCCAACAATAGAGGGTGGATTATCTAATTCCCTGTTCCTTGAATTACTTGAACCTTACTAGCTTATCTGTCATATTAAAATCTGATTAATAATAATTATAGAATTAAGAGTTGCAGAAGACCTTGGCAAGTTTTAAGACTAAAACCTTTATTTTATAGAGGACATTGAAGTCTAGAGAAATGAAATTACTTGCCCAAAGATAATGGAATGCAAATTTAAACTCATATGTTTCTTACTCCAAACTTAATATTTTTATTACTACATCAAGATGCCTCCTTCAATTATAATGAAACTGAACTTTGTTTGTAGGTGGCGACCCTACCTAGCATGACCATCAATCATCTAGATACATAAATAGATATGTATATAGATATATTCATGTGTGTATGTATATGTGTATATATGTATATGTATGTGTATCTATATGTATGTATACGTGTATATGAATGTGTGTATGCATGTGTACATATAGTTCCTTATTTTTCACAGAAAAAACATTAAGAGCCTTATTAATTCACAAAATTTGATATTCATTCACTTCTCAGGGACCTGAGATACAAACATTTCATGGGTTATAATAGGTATGCTCAAATTTGAGTCCTGTGGTACATAATTCTGCTCTGCATTTTCAAATCATCCAGGATTATGGTGCTACTAATTAATGGATGAAAATTACTCCCCCTCTCACAAGCCTTTTCTAACATTATTACCTTTCTGGTATTTCACACCCTTTATGTCAGCATATGTTTCCCAAGCCTGAAAGCTCAGTTTTACTAGCAGTTCCTCATATTAATTTACTGACAATTTATTTAACCTTTCTTCAGTTCTTTTCTTTGTTCTGCCTTCTTTGATATTTTTAACATTTCCTTGGAGTAATATCTTCTCAGAATTTTATTTAAATAGGAAATCTACTATCTTCAAAGAGATTTTAATCAATGCGGGGTTATAACTGAAGCATAATTAGGAAGGAAAACTTTTTTCATTATTCTTTCTTTTCCCTTTCTTTGCCTCATTCTCTCTTTTTATCCATTTTCTAGTCTATTCCTCACTCCAGGTTCCTTTCTAGTGTTCTATCTGAAAGAAAATTACTCCCACCTTCCTGCTCAGTATTCTCAATTTAAAATAAAAGTGGGGGGGATACATGAAAAATATATCTCTAACGATGTAATTGTAGACATTGTATCAAATTGGTGGGGGTGTTATTTTGAAGTAAGGGGATGCTTCTTAGAATACTGGATATCACACCATCAGGGCAACCATACACTTTGCCTAAATGTAATATTTACCCTGGGCTGAAGTCAAGTAGTTTTTAGATCCTCTTGTACTGTCTCAACATTTTAATTCAAGTTGATTTAATTCTGCTTAATGGGATTTATGAGATAATAGTTTCAAGTGAACCAGATATCCTCTGAGGTGCCTTCTAGATAAAACATTTTATGGTTCTATAATTCAACCAAGATAATAACAAAATTCTTGTCCCAGAATGGCTAGACTTTTCTCAGCCATTCATTACTTTTCACTGTGGAATAGGACCTGAATGGCAGTGACAACTGTTTAAAATATCCCCCCTCCCCATTCCCACTATGCATTCCTATATGAAGACAATGTCTAACAAATTTAGAGGGTTACAGCATTCCAGGGTCAACTTAATTTATATTTAAGGAGACATTAAGACTTACTGAAAGATGCTACTACATTTAGTGCCTGGATTGGCCTAGGTAGGAATTGGTGGGAGGCAGTTAAGTGGATCCAGTTTCAGACTGTGTGAATACTTGTGTTAGGTTGGGCAAATCATTTAGTGCCATTCACTTCAGTTTCTTCATCTATAAAATGAGAGGGAGAAGAAAATGACAATCTATTCCAGTATTTTTGCTAAAAAACAATTCCAAATGGCATCCCAAAATATCAAATAAGACTAAAAACTGTTGAACAATTATGAATTGGCCTTAGAGAGATTGTGGTTGAGTGGAAGATTTGTGGTATTGGGAATCAGAAGACTTGGATTCCAGTCTCCCTTATGCCACTTACTAGTAATATTAATTGGGACAAGTTATCTAATCTCTTCTGATGTTCTTCATAGTTCTAATTTAATTAATCAATTTAACTTCCTCATTATTTTAGATATAAGTAAGACCCACAGTTGAAGAGAAGGCAACAAGAATATCATACAGATGAAATAACTAGATTTGGAGTAAAAAGTTCTGAGGCCTGGCTCTGTCACTTTCTACCTATGTGATGTTGGGCAAATCAAAGTTGAACCTCTCTTGACCTTAGTAACCTCATCCATAAAATGTACAAGCTCAGCTCTGTGACAGCTAAGGGACTTTCACATTACAAACATGAATCAATTAAACTAAAGTCCAGACAATGGAAATGCCATGCCCAAAGTCATAAAGCTAGTAAAAGAACTAAGATTTAAACTGGGGCTTAAAATCAGTTTACCTTTTAATTATGTATTGGTATTTTAGATTTGAAATAAAATTTTTTCAGGAGGTCTTCTATGAAACAAAGTTACTATATTGGTATATGATGGAGTAATTCTCCAATCTGATTTTTCAGGAGTGTTTCTATTTTGCAGGGAAACCTCAGCACTTTCTATTGTGGAAAGGAAACAAGACTGACAGTTTGTGGGGGAAGGGGAAACTGGGATTGGCAGTTGGATCTTGTGACTAGCATTTCCTTCCTGCCGGGCTCTACTTCCTTCCTGGTGTTGGAGGAGGGCCAGAAGACACAGGCTTCTGAAAGTTAGAACTGTTCTTGTTTACTTTCTGTCTACTGCTAAGATTCTGAAATTGACAAAACTAGCACTGATGAAGGGAGTGGGAGAAACCCTCCACCTGCCGGTAGGGCCTGGCCCCAGCTCCAAAAGCTGAGGAAGACTCCAACCTTATTTAGGGACCTCCCTTTCTCCTCCTTTCTGATATCTCTCCAATCCCAACTGGTCATTAACTTTATATTATTTGAACTCAGTCAGATTAGTGGACTATCTTTTCTGTGCATAGAGGCAGCTGAACATCAGTTCAGTCATTCAATGACAAACAGTCCTTATCGGACCCCTGCTGCTTCCTCTAAGCAGGGGGCATCTCTCTCCTTTGCTTCACCAAGCAATATTCTCTCTCCCCTCAACTCCTCCATCCCTTGTTACAAACCTCCCATTATCTCCCATTTTTCCAATCCCCCATATCTTTTCCCAAATAAATATTATACTGTGGAGTCTTCAGAATAATGTTCCATTTATTCTTTCAGTTAAATATCATAAACCTAGAGATGATTTTGGATAAGAAAAAGGCTTTTTTTGTAACTTCTTGGCTAGAGAGGCCATATGTGGATTCTTCCAGTATAGTTACCTAGATTACTGTGACATCTTAAGAGGCAATAGAGTCCCTAGGTGGTATGAAGGATACAATAAGAAATATTTAATTTTGTTGAGGGAAAGGACTATATGGTTTTTGTTTATATACCAACCAAACCCCCAACACCTGGCACAGTATTTGGCACATGGTATGTGTTTAATAAATGTATCACAATTGATTGTTAGCAGTCACAATATTATCCATATCCAATGGCATGTGTGCTTTAATATAAAATTAAAATTATAGGTGTTATATATGTGCATAATACAATATATTAATAATATTATGTAAGAATATCAATATATAATTATATTTTACATGTAGTTTTAAAATTTTATTTCCATAGAAGCTAAACTGAACTGAAAATTTAAATCATAGAAAGATGAGTGAAAGACTAAATATATACTGGTACAGCTTTTCATTTCTCTACCTTTTTATTTTTCTTTACATTCTTTTAAGATTAAAAAAAATCAACACTTTTTGTTTTGACCTCAAGAATATGTATATATATATATATATATACTTTTAAGTCAGTTCTCTTTTTCTGGCTACATAAGTAGTGATGGCCTAGGTTTAAAGATTCCCTGGAAGAGTAGGTTGGTGCAGTAGAAAGAGACATGGGCTAGCTGTCAAGAAAACTGGCCTTTAGTCTTAGCTTTCTGCTTCCTATTTTTGTGAAGACAGATAAGTTACTTATTATATCCAGGTCTCAGTTAACTTCTCTGAAAAAGGGGGGGTTGCTGCACTAGTTCATCACTAGAGTAGTGATGGTAAACTTTTTAGAGATGGAGTGCCAGGCCCCACCCCCCTACCACCCTTTAGACCAAGTGTCATGCCAGCCCCCTATCAACGACAGTGCTGTGCAATACTCCTCCCCACAATTATACAGACAAGGGAGCAAGGAAGTGCTCCCAATGGGCTGTTGAGCAGGAGGGGTAGATGATGAGAGGTGAGTGGAGAATGTGGAAGGGGAGTGGTCTGAGTGCTCTGTTCTCCCCCAGCTCTGCAGTCTGTGAGCAGCTCACCTTACCCACTATGGGCTCCTGTTCAGTTGTTGGTCAGAGGGGCCAGTTATGTGAAAAAATGTCATCAAGTATGGTGGAGAGGGGGAAGGGAGCAGCTATGCCTGAGTCACTCTGCCTTTCTAGTAATGAACTCTGGTTGGGTGGGTTATCCACATGTCCACAAAGAGCTCTGTGTGCCATTTTTGGAATCTGTGCCATAGGTTTGCCATCACTATTCTAGAGTATCTCCAAGCTCTAACTTTCTATAAATCCAATGTTATACCATCTCTTATCTACCTGCAATTATATTAATTGAGGTGAAATCTTCACATTAAGTTATCTTGAAAGTCAGAGAATCAAGATAAATGAATTCCTACTTTTTGGTTATATTGTTGATGTTAGAAAACACCAAAAAGTAGCAGAAATTTTTAAAGAAATTTTTGAAATAATACTCTTATCTTCTATTGACTGTTTAAATGCTATCATGCAAATTTTATACACTCTATTGAGACATTCTCTGCCCCTCAAAAATGCTAATCTCATAACTAAAAAGAATTAATGTGGTTTAGTTACTAGCAATTTCCAATTTTACTTTTTCAGAGTTGCATTCTAAATATGGAAGACAACAACAAAGGGAACTGAACGTAAGGGAGTAAAGGTAGAGAGAATGTACTTGGAAGGCCCAAAGGTTGGAAAGTCATAAGTAGAGTGAGAAGAGGAATGAAGGATGGTTGTCCTAGGTGTACTCTACGAACTAGAAATCTAAGGAAGAAATACCAGTGAGAAAAGGGAACCAATATGATGGAGTAATGTTTCAGAGAGAGAAAAACTTGTGTACAATAGATGTTCCATGATGATGAGGGAGGCATGAGTTATCTGCTTACAAAAGATCTAGAGAGTTATGGTAGCTGAGGTATGGTGAAAAAGACCAAGGAAAACAAAAGTAGGGCAATTAAAGTTTGGTTGACACAGAAATTCTATTGATAGGCATATCACCAAGGGGGTCACTGACAAAGAAAAACATCATATTCACCAAAAGTTGTAAATTTTGAGGAAACAAAAAATGGAAGCAAAATAGACCTCCATGAATTAGCAAATGGCTAAACAAATCGTGTTGTATGGATATAATGTGATATTACCCAATCAAGAAATTAAATGATGAATACAAATATATATGGGAAAACATATATGAATATATTCAAAATGAAATATGAAACAGAGCCAGGAAAACAATAAATACAGTAACTACAGCAATGTAAATAGGAAGAAAAATAGACCCAAAATAATTAAAAATTAAATTTGTAAAATTATATAGAACTATATTAACTTCAATGGAGAAGATATTGCCTCCTACTTCTTTGCAGATATGGAGGACAAAGGATGTTGGAAAATTAAACAGCATCAGGTATTTTTTTGTATCAAATGACTTTGATGATTTATTTTCACTTCTTTCTCTTAAAAAATGCAATAAGAGAAGGATCTCTGGAATATTAGAGGGAGAGAGAAAGGGAAATGTAGGCGATATAAAAAGTTATCAATAATTAATAATGAGTTATCAATATATTAGTTTATAGACTTGCAAAATTTCTTAGTACACAAGCACTAGAGGGATAAAGCTAGCAGACAAACATTTGGTGCTCTTTTATAAACAGTTCAGTCCATCCTAGGCCCTAGCTATCCAGATCTCACTGCCTAACAGTATCACATTTGAAAATTTCAATGCAGAAATTCCCCCAAGCAATTTGAGATGGCTTTAAAAAACAGAGATCTACCATTGTCATACATTTGAGAAGATAACATAAATATAAATTTTCCTTGTATTCTAAAAATAAAAAAAACATAAACACCCCAGTTACTGGGATAAAATTATTTTATTTAAAAACTATAAAAATTGGACATCAGTATAGAAGAAATTAGATTTAGTCAAACACCAAATTTAGGCTGAGATAATCTCTAAAAGGATATTTGCTTGAAATATAAAATAATATATTGTGTAAAAATAGAGAAATGTATAAAAATGTCTTTCATATCTCTGAACAGAAGAAACATGTTTTAGAAAAGTGACAAAAGATCTTAGAAGATAAAATGAATAATTTATTTTACATGTTTTTAATTGCACAAATAAATCCAATAAAATACAAATTAAAAGGGAACTGCTAACTGGAAAACAAAACCTTTAAAAGAGCTTATCTAATAAAAGTAATATATCTATCTGTGTGTATATGTAAAATTCAAAGTTATAAGAATAAGAGTCATTCTCCAGTTGATAAATGGAATAAATATGAAAAAGCATGTCTCTAAAGAAGAAGAAAAAACTCCAAGATATCTCTAGTCATAAAAAGCTCCATGTAACTTCTAATTAAAGAAATGCAAATTAATACAGTTCTAAGACTCTACCTGATATGAAAAACATCAAGAAAGACAACCAAAAAAGAAAATGATAAATGTCAGAGGAGCTGTGAGAAAACAAGCAATTTGGAAATAAACACAAAAATGATGCTAAATGGTACAAGCTCTTTTATGTAACTATACCACTGCTAATGCTATACATTAAAACTAAAAATAAAGAAAAAGCCCAACTTTTGCAAAAATATTCATGAGTTATTTTTGTGTTAGTAAAAAAAATCTGGAAACCAAAAGGTTTCCATCATGGGAGAACAACCTGTGATATGTGAATATGATAAAGTTCTTTTGTACTTAATAAATGAGGAAATAAATTATTTCAAAGAGACATAGAACAGACATAGACATATAAGATTAATTCAGAGTGGGAAAAGCAAAATTAGAACAATTTCTACCATAACATTAATATTATATAAATGATCAATTTTCAAGACTTTTATAAAATGATGAATGAAACAAGTACATCCAGGAAAACAAGTCATATAATAACAACATGGTAAAGACAAATGCCTCTGAAAGATCTAATATCTATGAGTAATAAAATCGCCATCCATGATTCCCCTGGACAAATGATGAAAAAAGTATCTTTCTTCTGAGAGAGAAAAGATAAGTATATGAAATCAAGGGCCCCCCATCACTATGCATATATATTAAAGGAAATTGATTTTATTTTATATTTTCTTTCCAAAAGGGTTTGAGTTTTATCTGATTTTTTTTTAAGTTTTAGTGCTTTCTGCTTCCACAGGGATAACTGAAAAATAATTAAGAAATCAAGAGATAAATTCACCAGAATTTCTTCCAACTCACTGAGCAGGCTCTTTGGACAACCTTCCTTATTCAGAATCATTGAAAGAGAGAGTTATTGGTTCAAGGGTCTTTTCCAAAGCTACTTGAGAAAATTCTCTTCCCATAAATCCTCTTTGAGATTCAATTCTGACTTAAAGAAATCCAACTCACTCAACTCTCTTAGCTATTTATCAATAAATTTTGTTAATTAACCCTATTTGATAATTAACTGTTAATTAATGAATGAATATTCTACTACAGTATCTAGTGTTAGATGCTATTTTTAGTTCTTTTTTAAATTATTCATTTACTACATATTAAGTTGATCACCTTTTTTTGTGAATTGGAGAGGGTGCTGTCCCACTTTTTTTGTTTTGTTTTGTTTTTGTGCTGAGGCTTTACTTCTAACTTGCACTAGTCCTTGGGCTTTAGCTGTTAGCTTGCACTGTTGAGAAGCCTCACTGCTGCTTTGAATTTGTGGAAGACCTCACTTCTGGCTTGTATTGAGGGCAGAATCTCATTGCTACACACCTTCAGCAGCAGAAACCCATTAATGGACAGCTCCATGGGTAGAACTTCATTATTGTTCAGCCACAGAGGCAGAGTCTCAGTGCTGGCCAGCCCTCAGGGACAAAGACTTGCTGTGGACTGGCTTCAGGGGGATGAAGTTTTATAGGAGTGTTTCAGGTGGGAGATTCCATGTGGAGGAGGCAGGGCCTCTGTGGCCCATTGGGATGTAGCATACCCTTGCTGCTACCAGCTCCCCTCCCTTCCAATGAGACAATGAGACTCTTTTGCTGTTCCTCCAAGCTTCTCTAGTCTAGAAAAGGATTTAATTCCTCCAAAATTTGGCATGAGGCTTTTTTGGAGGAGAATTTGGGAGAGCTTCAAGGGGTAGTTTCCTTAGTCCATGATCTGGGTACCAGAGATTTGGGGGAAACCGATTCATGACACTTAAGAATTACTTTAAAATGTCCAGACTTAAAATATCTCAATATGGATTTTTTCCAATGATTCCAAAAGTCCTCACAGTTAGGCATGTGGCAACTCAGTTTACATATTGTATAAAGAGCTTTGCTGATCCACATAATAAAGTTTTATTGAATTGAATGGAAAAGATTAATATCTTACAAACATGAAATTTGACAAATGACTTCTAAGAGTTCTGTTCAATGTTCAATATATTAAGTAAATTTAAAGCAAAAATGACCATATTTCCTCTCAGTATTTTAGGAAAAGTAATGATCTCATCTTGAATACTTAATTCCTCCCTTTGTAATTTCATTTGGAATGGAATTTCAATTGGAATCCCACTATGACTTTAGTAGAAATGTTGCACATTTCCTTCCACTGCTGACTTTTAATTCTGAAGACACAAATCCTTTGCTTTTACTATAATTTTCTCAGAGCTCTTGTTCTTTCAGAAAGTGCTGATATGGTGCTGGAAAATGGGTTCTCTGTGTCCCATTTTATTCATCACTGTAAGATGTTATATGCCATTTAGTATTGATAAATTCATCAGCTATCCAGTAAACTCTTGATCCTTTATCCATAACTTAATTATGAGTTGGCAATCGATTTTACAAAGGATTTTTCTCTCCTTTTTGGACAACAGATCTAACTAATTATTAATCATGAGGTCAATGTTCCTCCTGCTGTGTAACTGGAGAACTATTTACATCTCATTTTGTTGGCTTATAAGAAGACTCAAAGACTGAAAGGCTTGCTGCTGGACATATTTACATAATATAGGTAGAAATTTGGAACCTAGGATTTTGTTGAGTGACAATGCTTCACCAAGACTATAGTTGTCCTATTTTTCCCCTTTGTTTTCCTCTTTCCTTTTTATCTATTTGAGGGAAAAAAGGATCTTGGAGAGATGGGGAGGAAGGATTGTCTCATGCCTCCATATGTCGCAAACATTTTCTTATGCAAGTATTCCACAAAATGTCATTTAATGGTATAGGCTTCTGCAAGGGGTATTGAACGAACATCATAAAGGATCCCCTAGATTATCTTAGAAACTTGTCTGGAACACAGTAGGTGCAAAATCAGATTCAGCGCCTATAGTTTAACTCATCTTGTGAAGAGAGAAAAACAAATAGAGCAAAGGCTCTAAGAACTACATCTTCCACCCCTTGTGAAAACAACAACTACTACAAAAATACACGAACAATTGCATTTTCCCCTTTAGTTAGAAATCAGGAGTATGAATGGATTGTTTGACTAAAAGAATGGAATCAGAGATATCTAGGTTATAAGATAAAAGAGAAATTATACAGCCTAATCTTCCATTGAACCTCAGGTGAGGACTCCACGTTAAGCCAGATTTTAAAAAGAGAACAGTGTCATAACCATGTACTCATCAGAACTTTCCCCAGAATTAAAAAAAAAAAAAACAACTGATTAGTGGACCACTACAACAAATAGACGAATGGGCCCCTAGTAATAGATTGATAGACTATACAACACAGAGGAATGGTAAGGGGAAAATTCAACAAAGCAACATAATAAAATTGCTGTAGGTTTCTACAAAAGAATGATTTGTCTATCCATGCTTGTTAATGTAGTGCCCACAAATTCATGATCCCATATATCTCTGCATTCCTTGTTTATATATTTCCCACCTGTGTGCTACTATATGCCTTTTTACCCCTAGCAATATTTGCTCTCATCACTAGACTGTGCCTCAGGTTTGAAATAGGAAATATTCTATGGATAGTTATTTTAAGGATGCAATTTTATTGAATAATTTGATATGAACTAATTGTGTCTTCTTGAAAACCAATAAGTATAAACATATCAGTGGGGGTTCATGCTATGGCTTTCAGTGGATTTGGGATAACAAAGTATTTCAAACTTAGAGAAGCTTTTATAGGAATTCTAAATGTAAAAAAAAAAAGGGTTACTGTATATTTATTTATTTTATTTCCACACCTCAAAGAATTTTAGTGTGGGAATTTATTTCTGGCCTACTGTCAACAAATCTTGATAGAAAAAGATAAAAATGTGAGCATATGCCATCAAACAAACTTTTCATATCAAAAACAGCCTCAGGAAGCAATCATTAAGTGACATTAGTATTTAAGAAAAACATATGTTCTATCAGACTAGTTCTAGTATTTCCAGATTTTATCTTAATAGGATAGTAGAAAATTAATGAGAAATTAAAATAAAAATTATTAATAATAAAATTTCAATACAAACAATTATTTTAGACATTTGGCTCCCACAGAACAGACTTCTTGGATAAGATATTTCATAGGTTAATGACCTCCTAGGTAATAAAATTGTCTAATATCCAATTTTAGCTTTTCCATATTAGCTTTTGTACTAAGCCTCTGGTAAATGTTTCTATAATAAAGAAACTCCTTTAAACCTTCTCTTATTTTCCTATCAATACGTTATGTAAAGGGATCATTGGTACCGAATCCCTTCTTCTCATATGTTGCTTTAATGTATACTTTGAGATATCTATTTTCACAGTTTTCCACTGACCAAAGCAGAAAGGTTCAATCCCCAAGACTGCAAACTTCAGGGATCACAGAAAACAAAATTGAAGCATCTCGAATTTATGAGTGCCCTTGTTTTCATGGAGATGAGTTTGTAAAGGACGAAGTGTGTATTGATTTCCTATAGGGGAATGTTTCTTTTTTTCTCTTAACATGTTGATATTAGGGAATTTTACAAAGGATGAAAAACTGATTAAATTGGGAGAAATTATCTAATAATGTTTTATAAATGTACAATATGTTGGCTTAAAGATTATATAAGATTTATCCTTGCGATGGGCTTTTATCTTCTAAATTTCTAGAATTTCTCCCAGCCAGACCTAAAATATTCCCTGGGTACTCACTTATTCATCCATCAAGTTAATCATACTAATGTGACCACACAACCAAAATAATTAAATGATACATATTTTCTTGGATCCACATGAACTCTCAAACTGCTCTAAAATAAGAATTATTTGTCAACTAATAAGTTCCCATTGGCTAAGGTATCAAGAATTCTAATAAAATAAAAACACAATGAATTAACAGCTAAGAAAGCTAATCCCTAATGCCTAAGACACGCAGCACCTCCTCAGCACCTCCTCAGCCCAAAACTACTGCGCTCTGGCAAGGTTACACAATGGAACCCATAGGCTTATCCTTTGAGGTCTTCCCCTAAAATTTTTTATTGATATGAACGTTTTTGCCAACACACTTTCATAGTCCTTCTGTCATTCCACATGATATAAAAATAAACAACAGAGATCATTTCTTCACACACACACACACACACACACACACACACATACAAATACGCGCGGGCGCGCAAGAGAAGGGGATGCTAGTTCAGGGAAATAAGCTGTTTGTTCTTCCTAGGGAGGTAGAACAACAGTTCCTTGGCCAGAGAATTAAAGAACAGAGAGAACAGAGGCGAGACCACAGATTCATGTAGGGTCTCATAAATAAACTGGTCAATTAGAAAATCTGAATCCTTAGTTGCAAGTCTGTCAATAGAAATGAAATTGATAACAACTGAATGGAATGTAAATACCCAGAAATAAAAGAACCAAGAAGAAGCCAATGAAAATGCATTAAATGAAAATACAATCTCTATGTAAGGAAAACATATTGAATTCAAAGACAAGACATGCAGAGAAAACTTAAGATTACAAGTTTTTACTAATATAATAAGTTTAAAAATCTGAACACCATCCTGCAAGAAATAATACAAAAAAAAACTGTTGAGAACTTCTACAAACAGAAAAAGTCAATAAAAAAATATGAAACTATTTTTCACACTTCAACATATTGTATTTAAATTGAAAAATTACCATGACAAACAACAAATTCTGTAAGTTGTGTGGAAAGGAAACAATCCCCCCATTTCCTTTCCCAATAAATATTACAGTTTTCAGTTTGAGAACCTTGAAATGTAAAATAAAGTAAATTCAAATAATTTTATATCCACCAGAGATCATAAATGGAGGGGAATAATATGTTAGGAAGAGTGCAAAAATTCAACGTGTAATCGAGTGAGATATGTCCTATAGACCTGACCTACCATTGAACAAAAATGGATTCTCTGTTGGAGAGGCATTTGTAGCATTACTATTTTTTAAAAAAACTAAAGATAAGCAGATCATGTATTTTCTTAGGGAAACATCATGGCTACAGCAAAGTTGTAGGTTGCAAAGTACCCTTCAAAAATCAATAACATCTATATAATTATATATACATATATTTATATAATATATGCATGTTATATATGTGTATATGTGTGTATATTACATAATTTTAAATTTCACAACTGAAAGAGAGAAAAAATCGGGTTAAAAAAACTATAAATGTGTATAAAAATATTTGCAAATCAATCAACCAAAGCACACTCAAAGAAATAAAGAAAAATTTTAAATAGTGGGAACATAATTATTTTTCATGGCTAGGGTTCATCAACTTATAAAATAAAAATACTATCTATGTTGTTACATATTTTTTATCCCATCATCTATCAAAGGGATACTTCCCAGAAGTCTACAAAATAATAATGACATTCATTTGACGAAAGCAAAGATCTTAGAATATCAAGTGAAATAGTAAAAAAAAAGATAAAGATAAAGGTAGAATAATACTTGCAGAATATAAACTACATTACAAGGAAGTAGTTATCAAAATCACTTGATATTAATTAATAATATTGAAGTAGATCAATGGCATAACCTAGCAGATAAGATCCAGAAATAGCAGAACTTAATAACTCAGTCTTCTATAAACCAGAAAACATGAATTATTTAGGAAAGAACGGTTTTTTTGATTTAAAATATTTGCTGGGAAAATTGGAAAGTGATCTGGCAGAAAATAAACATAGATAGATACACATCTCATGCCATATCCCATTATCAATGCAAAATTGATGCAAAATGCAAAAAAAATACTAACTTAATAGTAAAAATCATACTATAAAAAATACAACAGTAGCAGATCATATACTTTACATAGATACTAGTAGGAGATAAGTTCTTAACTATTGTAAGGATTATAAGATTATAAAATTAGCTTTGCTACAAAGCAGGAGATCTTACAGGCCAACATTCTAGAGCTCTGAAAAGGCACTTCCTGGCTGGCAGGTGTTGGCTTATCTGGAAGAAAGAGGGGTGTTGGTGTTGTGGCTCTCTGAAGAAGAAAATTGAAGCTGCCAGGAGACTGGACTTTACTTCAATCAATTCATTTTAAGGCAGTGGTAGAGAGGGTGGTTAACATTACACTGGTGGACTATGTGTATATTAAACCATCACTCCCCTTCTCATCCTGCATGGTCCTGTATATTGCTGATTTTTACCGGAACTTCTGACAGATCCAAGAGGACATCAGTTGTGAGACTTCCTTTGGCTTTGTTCCTGTTCATACAAGCCCTCCTATCTTAAGTAGTAATTAAGGAATTAATTAGAATAATATATAAAGCTTTAGTGTGTTTAGTTCACTGATTTGGTGGTTTTAACTTTAGATCTCCCCAATTCCCTTCCTTTCCTTCTCTTAGCTTAATAAATTTTATAATTAGTTATGCTATTTATTTAAGTGCCTATTATTCTACCCACCTATTTCATAACCAAACAAGGAATAAATAGAAACAAAAATTAAGATGTGAAACTAAAAATTTTCTATACAAACAAAATTAAAGAATGTCAGATAATAAGCAAAGTTGTTGAATGGAGAAAAATCTTTGTATCATATTTTCAGAAAAGGTTTCTTCATATAAATATCAATATTATGTATGTGTAGTTATTTACATACATATATGCATAAGTAAAATGAAAAGACATTCCCCAAAAGACAAGTTATAAAAAGAAACAGAAATGAAAAAGAGCAATAGGTATTAAAAATTGTATGATTGTTCTAAAAAGTTTAGAAAAAGAGAAATGCAATTTGCTGAATTTTTATTTTAATTTGTTTAAATTGACAAAGATGACAAAAGAGAGGAAGATAACTGAACCAGGCCATTGCTGGTATAGTTGTCAATCGATATAACCATTTTGAAAAGCATTTTAGATTCATGGGAATACTAAAATGCCCATATTCTTTGACCCACTTTTTTATTGCCATGCCTAAATATGTCATTGATGAGAATAAAGTGATAATATTCATGAAAACATTTACAGCAGTAATTGTTATCTTGCAAAAAATTAGAAACTAATTAGATATCCTTCAATATGAGGAAAGATTAAATAGATTATGGTTTCTGAATGTAATGGAGCAATACAACTGTGAAAGAAATTGTGGAAGAGGCATGAAGGAAGAGAGAACTTCATGCATGCAAGACAGAAAGCTGGGGAGGACATCATCTGTCAATCCAGGTGAACATTCCAGGTGGAATGTTCCCAGGAAGAGGCAGTTGGAAGCTAACCCCACAGTGGAATTGAACTAAGTTTCTTGGCTTTGGAGAGGGGAGACAAGAAGGTTTTGTGTGTCTGATGGTGGTAGTTGAACCTGAAGAACTGATTGTATATTTGAGATTTGAGTTTGAAGGAAGAAGAAAGAAGAAGAAACAGTTATCCTCCCATCTCCCTGACAGACTTTTGTGTCACAGTTGTGACAGGACTGACATTTCCCAAAATCCTTCCAACCCTCCTTATAGATTAGGGATAACCCTATCCCTCTCACCTTATCTTCCATCCTGTCCTATCTTCCCCAATAAACCTCCTTACCTGAAAAAGTGTATCTTCTCTAAACCTCACAGTTCACCTGTGAGTTACATAGAAAGGTGGCTGACTAACAGGAGGCAGGGGAAGGGAGGCAGGAGGGAGTGGGTGGAAATCTTGGAGGTGAAAGGTGGAGGGTAGGAAATATCTTGACCTATTAGCCATCAGTAGTGATCAATAGGCACCCACTGAAAATATCCCTAATAGTAGTATCTCCATTACAACTAAGTACCCTGAGGTACTAGATACCCTAGTATCTCTCTAGTCAAGCCAGAGTATCTCAGTTATTACAACTAGAAATATCACCTCAGTATCCTCTTTATTACAAAATGACAAAATAATGAACATATAGAAATATGAAATATATCCAACAAATGATATAGAGTTGAAAAATGAAGTAAAAAAATTTTCACCTTGACAATAACAGTATAAATAGAAAAAAATACATAAAACAAATCAAAAGTAAATACAATACTGCAAAATAAAAATTCTATGCATGAACTCAAAGGAAAAAATGAGAAGACATATACAGGATTATAGAGAGTTGTGAGGTTTATTAATATGTTACATTGTATACATTTTCTGAATGTCAACATATTGACTGATTTTGAACCTATTTCTTCCTCTTTTTTAAATTAAAATATTACTTATTTTATGGAGTGTGTCTCCAGGAAAGGAGGGACATTGGGAAAAATTCTGGGAACTTAAGAAAATTAGAAGTTAAGGGAGTTCCAAAAGTCATCCAAAAATATTTTAAATTATATATGGTCATCACTACCCTTTCCACCTAAGTTCTATCATTTTCTTTTTCTTTTTCATTCTTTCCCTCATAGTTCATATAAAATATAAACATATAAAAATATACATGTGTAAACATATGAATATATAATATCTTATCCTGGTCATCTCCTGCTTGACTACAGTGGAGGTCATATATATCATTGTATCCTCTTTGGGATCTTCATTGGTATTTCTCATCTGTTAAATCTAGGGGTATTCATAAATGATAAATTCAGCTCAAAATCTTTTAATTTCTTTCTTGAGTGAGTGAGAAGAATATTTCTTAATGTGAAGTGATGGATTTTATTTTACCCTTGATAGCAGTTCTAGAAAATCAATTGGCAGAGCTCAACTAACTAAAAATAATGACTATAATCTCATGCTAGTATAGCCCAGCAAGAGACAGACAGTCATTAGCTTCTAGTGACTCAGTTCAACAGGCATCTCTGATTTTTGCTTCATGCTGAGACACCTATTAGAATCTTCCAAATGGTAATTTAATATTTGTTAACTGGAACCTGATTTCTTATTTATTCAACCTTCTCCAAAGACTGTGAAAATCTTTCTGTACTTGTCAGCAACCTTCAGCTGTTACTCCCCTGACTTCCTTAGCAGTGAGAAACATACAAGATATATTTGGTAAGAAACTTAAATTTGTTAGCATTTACCTTTTTTCTATTTATTTGACACTTAAATTGTAGTAGCACTGAAATTTGTTGGAATGCAACTGAATAGGGTCTTTGAAGAATACTTTTGTTATTTTGTTTTGGAAGTCCAAATATGGATATGTTTTTAATTACTTGAAGAGACAATTTGATACAGTGGAAAGAGTGCTCATTCTAGAATCACAGGACTCTGCTTCACAGCCCACAAAAGAAATTTATTAGTAATTTGACATAGGACAAATACCCTCCCTTATTCAATTTTAACATCAATACAGTCAAGGAACCTGCCCTTAAGGAACCTACCCTTTAGGGTAACTTCTGCTTCTAGAACTTTGAAACTATATTTGAAACTTTGAAACTGTAGTATTAAAAGTTATTACTGAGAGATAAGAATCCTCAATAGAAATTCCAGGATGCAAAAGACTCCTAGGTAATACAAGGAATGGAGGTTAATTATCTTTTATTTTCTGTTTGAATATTTAATATTAGCTAATGTAGCACTATGGAGACAAAAGACGCAAGGAGATACTCTCTTAGAATACAACAATGAAATATTGATTTGTATGTTGATTTGGGCGGTCTGTGGTTTTGGAGACTTTTAGGAAAAAGAAGCTGAAAATGGACACAAGTAGCCAACTAGTCATATGAAGTCTGGGATGGTTGGAGCAGAGTGCTTGGCTTCCCTGCACCTTTCACCACAGCTCTGGTTATAGATAATGGGAATCAGAAGCTAAGAAATGGTCCTCAACCCTACACTATCCTCAACATCCCAGACAAGAAATTATGAAGTATGCATTGGTAAGTCTACAGAATGGCCAGAGGTAATTGTTTATTTTCCTTTACTTGCCTGTTAAAAAGAAATTACATCAAAGATCATGAAACCATTAAATTGGTGGAAAAATCTTAATGAGAGAGCTGAGCTCAAACAGAGAAGTTGATTCTACTCCAGCAGTTGTCCTGAGAGCCAGCAGTTCTTATCCAAATGAAATTATCTCCCATTGTGTACTACACTTTCATTTGATATAATTCCCTCTTCTCTTTCCTTCATAGAAAAGAAAATCCAGAAACCAAAAATTCCTGGTCTGGTATGATTAATACTGCATGAGTAGAGATTTGGGCAAGAGTATAGTATACAGAGATAGAGCAGTTATCTCTGTTTTAGTAAGACTGAGTAAGTAAGAGAGGAAAAAAAGATAATTTCAATTCTATATGAAAACATCAAATACAATGAAAATCCATTAAAATTGTGCTGTTATGCAAAAGTAAATTTCTGTAAACTTCAGTGCCTATAAGCAGAGTGAGAATAATACTAGATATATAATCATCCCTGGATCTACTAGGGAAAAATCTTTGAAGAAAAGTCAACTTATACTAAGGAAAATATAATGTGTACTACCCACAGTATAGGAGACCTACTCCTTAAACCTGTATAAACAATGATTGAACCATTAAAGGGAAATGAGGAAATTATCTTATTCTTTATTCTTTACATTTCAGAATCTACATTTGCTCAAGTGTTAAATAATAGTTCAAACAAATAATACACATGGACATTCCCCTACTCTTTCTCCATTCACTTGCTATAGGTAGAGACTCTTTATAAATTAATGTTAATTGAAGTGGCATACTCTATAGATATATAACTCTTAAGGTAATCACAACAGTCTGCAGAGATATCAGGCTTAACCTCTGCCTAATGCTAGTGTTTTGCAGAGGAACTTTCATAATTTTCCAGCCAAAGATTCAGCTTTGATATCATTTAGATCCTGACATGTTAACCAGTCTTTGAGTGGATGGGATACTACACTTGTGTTTTGTTGCTTAAACTTAAACTTGGCAGTTCCCAATCTTCTTATCTATATTACTCACATGTGATACATACCACCCTAATGTGGATTGAACTAGTTTTTAATGGACCAGTATTTAAATTGCAAATCTGAGGTCACAGCTCATAGATTCCATTATGCAGTGAGTGCATTGGCCAAAATCTGAACCAGAAGTAACTCAATTAGGAGCAGATATATATATAGGGGTAATATGGCTGGGGTGGTGTTCCATGTGAAAACTGGATGGAGGTCAGAAGAAATAAGATGAAATTTGTGCCAATCAGTAACTTGCTAACCAGAACATAACTCAAACAGAAGGTTGGGAGATGGCAAAGGAACCTACAATTTTATGCTATCTTTATCCAATCTTGATAATCTTTAATAAGGCATGTTCAGCCAGTACTTTAAGTTTACAATACTTTGGTCAGACTTGATGTCACTACAAAGTGACTGATTCCACAAACTTTATAATCATACTTTATAATCATAGTCTGTATGAAGGTGGGGAAGAGGAAAATGATGACTTACAGAAAGAACATCTGTGTATTTTGATATCACAATATTTTGGGGGAGAGAAATATCACAATATTTCTCATACGTAAAGTGAGAATATTGTATTAGGTAACCTCGTTTTTTGCTCCATGTTTTAAGATCTTATTACTCCTTACTGTCAGATTAAATATGACTCTTTCAGAGCTATGTTGATTACACATTTAACTATTTCTTTTCCGTCAGCAGTAAAATATGACCTCATTAAAGGAAGGACTTTCTCTCTCTCTCTGTCTCTCTCTGTCTCTCTCTGTCTCTCTCTGTCTCTTTATGTATCTCTCTCTCTCTCTCTCTGTCTCTCTCTCTCTCTCTGCATGTATATGTCTTTGTTTTTCCCTCTTTTCTTTTTTTCTATCTCCCTCCCTTTTTCCTATCTTCTTTCCTTCCTTCTTTCCTTTTGAAACAATTTCCAACTGGCCAAGCAGGATTTGAAATCAAAACCAGAGGAAAATATGGAGGAGGAGATGTCAGTAGTGATACTTGTAATATTTATTGAGAAAGGAAATAGGATTGGGAAAAATGAGGAATAAATGGAGGTTTGTATGGGGTAAGGAGGAGTTAAGGGGAGAGAGGGAACATTGCTTGGTGAGGCAAGGGAGGGAGATGCCCCCTGATGAGAGGAAACAGCAGGGGTCCAATAAGGATGGTTTGTCTTTGAATGACTGAAACTGAAGTTCAGCTCCCTCTATGACCAGAAAAGATAGTCCACTTATCTGACTGCGAATTCAAATAACATAAAGTTTAATAACTAGTTGGGATTGGAGTTTTTCTCAGTTTCAGACCTGAGGCCAAGCCCCAGAGGCTGGCGGAGAGTTTGTCCCACTCCCGTCTATTCTCGTTATTCTAATTCAGAATATTAGCAGTACACAGAAAGCAAACAAGAACAATTCTAACCTTTAGAAGCCTATGTTTTTGGGCTGAACCAAGAAGAGCATGCCACTCCACACTAGGCTGAACAAGCTCCTCTCTCCTCCAACACCAGGACCCCTGTCTTCCCCCGGGCTGGAAGGAAGTGCTAGTCACAAGACCCAACTGCCACTCCCAGTTGGCCCTTCCCCCACACAAACTGTTAGTCTAGTTTCCTTTCCACATACTGTATGACTCTAATGGGAGGAAGAGGTATGTCTTCTAATTATAGACAGATAAGATAGAAATACATTGTGAAGGATTACAAAGACAAACAGAATCATCTATATTAAAGACCCTAGATAATAGAAAGTCACTGGAGTTGAGAGGGGAAGTGATACGTTCTGACCCTTGATTTATTACTATTACTTTTGCAGATAAATAAGGAACTCCTTCAATATATTGTTAGCTTTTCCATTATATTGTAAGCTCATTGAGGGCAGAGATTGTCTTTTGCTTTATTGGCATCTTCAGGAGTTGTAATTCCTGGTATGTAGTAGTCCAGAATGTAAATTATTTAAGTTCATTATTTTTCCCCACCAACTACATAGTATCTATCATATGATAAGCATGTTAATAAATATATTTTTGAATGCTAAATAAAATATATTTTGTCATTAGCATTTCTTATTATTGAGTAAAACTTTTCTTTTATTCTATATCCTAATATTGGATAATTAAAAGCCTCGTACAAAATTAAAGACAGTTTTTGTGTTGTATTCTATATGAATTGCAGTAGTATTATGGACAGTAATATGGGTATTATGGATTTACTCATTTTAATTTTCTTTCAGAATTTAAAGTTGTAATGATGGGGAGTAGGAAAGAGAACTGTTGAGGGTGAATGGAATGCTATGAGATCTACAGGTACATGAGGCAGGAACAACAGTTGGAAACTGGACAAGGAGTTCTAGGAAACTCTCCTGAGGAGCAGGGTCTTGAGTTCAGAGACACAGAAGAGAGTGGAAGGAGGAGCTGTTTATCTGAGCCATTTTTAAGACACCTTTGGAGATTTCTGTCACAGAGAGAAATCTTAACATCACTGGTTCCTATTACAAAACTCAATTACTCTGAAGACCTTCATTGCATGAACTATTGAGATACTGAACTCAAATCATTGAGCAATGCTCTCTCCCCCTTTCTCTCTTTCCCCCCTTCTACCTCTCCACTTCCTTACAAGAAAACCTTTTATTTCTATCATATTATTTAGAAGTATAGGATTTAAGATAGATTTGGGGAAAGGAAGGTGAACTTTGAGAAGTGGCAAACCCGCCTACTCTGGACCTTTGAAAAGGGACTTCAGAAATTAGGGTGACCTACAAACCCCTAAACTCTACCCACTTCTCCTTTACCCCAATTCACAATTAAATAACATTGAGCAGTCAGATAGCAAATTCAATCTTATTTGTTTACAGTAAAAGAATTAGCTCATTGGCTTACTCCATCCAGCTTTCAAGAAGACACAACGCGAAGGCTTGTGAGAGCTCCAAAGTAGCACATATCTGGAGTGGGGTTCCACATACCTCTCCTTGTAGAGAAGACGTCCCTGCCACCTTTGATGACTGGCATGGCCATCAAGGGGCAATGCTTCTCCGAGGGAAGATCTCCATTGTGTCACTCTTAAGTAACCAGGGACTCTTGGGAAGCCATTTCATCAACCTTTGCCTCACTGCCTTCAACCCTCATTCTCCATCTAAAGAGTTCCCAAATTACAAAGTCTAGCAAACTTCATAGTCAAAAGAAGTCTTGATGAACCGCTCAGTAAATTCTGATAATTTAAAAATCTCTCAAGGATTACAATCTCTGGACTGCTGAAATTAGTCACCTCTTAAATGCTGTTCACACTATAGTTAAACCCTAGGATATGCCAATGCTGATTTCATAGATGGGTACTTCCATTTCTTGTGATTAAGGAAATTTAAGAAAAAAGATTTCTACTTTGTCTCATTGAGAAAAATAAGACTAAAACCTTTGCAGTCACATCAAGGGTCAAATGGGATTATTAGGATAAAGAAAAATTGACTATAGGGTCAATAGATTTAATTTCTCTCTTCTCTCTATGGAAAGACTACTACATTTAGAGTGTTCCTCCTTGGTCTTCCATTTACTGTTTGACCTTTGCCAATTAACTTCCTTTTATAGGGCTTCAGTTTTCTTGCTAGTAAATTGAAGTGTTTAGAGTAGATGACTTTTAAGGTCTCTTCCAGATCTAAATCTATGATAACATAATTTTGTTGATAGTTTAATGGGAAGAAGTCAATTAGAATTATGATGTCCTTGTAGGAATAATTCAGAGGATACGTAAATTCCTTCAAAAATCTCTGGGATATGGAATCAGATTTACTCACATAGCCATAATCTGAAAGTGGGACCTTGTCATATCTAATCTGGATTATTGTGATAGCCTTCTAATGAACTTTCCTTCCTTCTCCAATCTGTCCTCTCAGCTTTTGAAGGAATTTTCCTAAAACCCAGGTATGATCATATCACTTTCCTTCTCAGTAAGCCACAGTGCCATACCATTACTTCTAGAGTCAAATATATGTCCTCCACTTGGTATTTAATGCCTTTCCCAATGTGGCCCCTTTCTTCCTTTCCAGATTTTTTTTTTTACATTTTATTCCTCTCCATGAATTTTGTGCACTACCAATACTGACTGTTTGCTGCATATTAGATTCCCTCTTTATGCCTTTTGTTCTGGCTTATCTCTACTGCTTGATAGATATCTTTGGCTTTCTTCAAAACTTAGTTCATATGTTAACTTCTCCAAGAAGACTTCATGGTCTCATCAGTCACTTGGTCCATCTAATTTTGAAGTGGGGCACTTGATGAAGTAAGTCTGGACACCCAGAAGTTCAATTAATGGAACCAGTATTATTTATTAATAATACGTAGCTAACTGGCCAGGGTAACCTTCCTAGTGAAAGTTGCACCAGACTGAAGTTACAATGCAGTTTTCTGGGGTGCAAAATACAAAGTAAACAATGTTCATTATGAGACATAACTTTGATGGAGTGAGCAGACTTATCATCTAGAATCTAAATTGGTCAGTGACATGGGGTGCAAGTCATTCCATACATATCTCATTCCAGCTTCTGGCACTAAGGGAGTTATTTTCTCATGGATTCTAACTACTCTGAGCTGGCTGACCTTCACAGGAAAGCTCATTTCTGAATTCTACTTTCCCTGTTCAATGACTCAGTTTACCTTACTTCAATCCCTCCTTTTCTTTTGTGTATGTGAGTCAAATCCTTGACTCACCTTCGGTGGGCACGGGAGGGTAGTGAGATTGCAAGGCCAAAAGTTTGATTGCTTCTCGGTGCCAGTGGACATAGGACATAAGGCAATTTATTAAGCAGGGGCCAATACCAGGCTTCTGGGGGATCAGCAGGAGATCCTGAGCACAGGGCAAGGGGGAAAGTCTCAGAAACGGAGCCGTAGTTGTGCTGGCAATGTAGCCCTCTTTGAGGCCGAGCAGTTTTGTCCTGTAACACAAGCTTTATCAGGGTGCCCTGGTTTCCCATCCATCATTCCCCAGACCTCATGAGCCTCTGAGAGGTCTATGAGGGAAGCCCCCAAACCCCCCTTCTCAGCAGTGTGACCTCAGGGTTTGTCTGGCTCCACCAGACAGGGGTTTCCTGACCCCAGACCATAAAGTGAAATTTGCCAGGCATGTTGCAGGGAGTGGGCCCTGCCAATAGACAAGCATATACATGATCTTTAACCAACAGCAGTTCCCCATGTATGTCACTGACCAGCCCTCATAAGAGCCGAGCCTGCAGGATCCTCCCACCCATTCCAGGAGGCTTCATTGTCCTGTCTCAATTCTCCCTCTACTAGTAATGGAGTCAAACCTTTGACTCAGTAGCAGGTAAGGGTCTATAGTGAGAGCAAAATAATTTTTTGCCTATAGTCCACATGAAAAACTTCTACAGTATGGGGGTACAATGCCCTATGCCGTTTTCAGTCTTCTGTAGCTTCTTAATAGCTGATAAGGGGCATAGAATCCCTGGGAGGAGGGGGGGGGCACAGGGTCTCCAGAGGTGTGTATGTAGCAAGTGCTCTTGGATCCTGAAGGCTTAGAGACCTGAGATGTGTTCAGTGACTGATACCTTTGACCGGCAGACAGCTGATTGGGGGTGGGGATGGGGGAGTCAGTCCCTAAAGCAGATGTAAAGAAACCAGAATCTGGCCAAAACTGGAGCAACAGATATAAACAGAGAGAATGAATAAGTACTATAGAAATTGATATTAATATTAAAATTTGGGTATCATAGCCAACAGACTCCATCTCTAGAAATCATCCACTGACAGGAGTTGATTCCTATGTTTCATTTGCAGAATTGACGTGTGATGTTTCTGTTAAAGAATATTCCTTTGCAAAGCCCACATTCACATAGCAGTGATAACCACCTGAGTAACAAGATTTCAAAGATGAATTTCTTTACCCTAGATCCTAAAGGAAATGCAGAAAGCTTTGGGTTATTTCTTTTCCAAGCACAAAATCCAAACTTTAATCATGGTAAATCAAGGCTACATATATAAGCCATTTATTAATAATTCTACCTAGTTCTCAAAGTATGTTCCCTAACAATTTGATAATTTTCAATTATTAAACTAATAGGTAGTTTGGGGAAATGGAAACTTTTATTTCTACAATTTGCATTATGTGCTGATTATGGGAACTTTAATGCTGTCACTGGCTCATGCCATCGTTGTGTCACTGAAGGATTGATTAACAGCCTAGATGGTTAGAAAAGGTCCAGTCCAAAGTGAGCCTTGAATTGCTTCCATAACCATCCCAGGACATTCTCTGTCCTTTGTGTTCTTGTCACCATTAGATTCCAGAACCATTCTTTTTCCTTAAAAGATAAGTCTTACCCGTTACAGAGAAATTCTGCTTATCAGCAGTCCAGAAACAAATTTCCTCATACAAAGGCTGGTCACTCAGTTATTCTAACATATTTTGGCAATAAGGAACAGGACTGCTGCATTGAGTAGCAAAACATAAATAAATATAAATAGTAAATATAAACCAGGGCTGGATCATCTCCTGAACCTAGGTCATCTCTTCAGACTAAGACAAGACTATACAGGAATCTCTTTACTGCAACTTTCAGAAAATTCCAGAATCATTTATGATTTACCAACACCATATACATTAATTTTAGAAATTATCCCTAACTCAGGTATCCAATTATAAGAGCAGAACATCTATCTGTTTGCTCTCATGCTTTCACCTTCCCCTCTCTCTTTCCTACTCACTCTCTTTCTACAAATCTGCATATTCAAGCCCCTCTACTTCCATATTCAACATACCTCTGCACCTTCTCTGAGTTGCTTTTACCATCATAAAAATAACATTAAATTTGGTATCCCTGTAAGTGCTAATCAAAAACTCTAAAGAATCCTTATATAAAGGATTATATTATTAAAACACCATATCTTTAGCATAGTGCTCATCAGTTATAAAATTTGGGCCATATTAGCATCAATTCACAGCACAGTCATAAAATTGTGAACAAGCACATATGCCATTTTCAAAATCCTGCCTGTTCCTTGGCTACTGTACAGGTCAATGATTAATCAAAACATCAACTAACATCTGGGGGTCTCTCAAGTTATATTATCAAAGTTCGTGTGAGGTAACTCATCAATTACATATTACTTATCTTATTATTTGGGACCTTGAATGCTTGCATTAAGATTCTATAGCTTCAAGCAAGCTGTTTGGCAGGACAAGCTGGCAACTTTTAGCCTTTTGAATATCTCCTTAAAACTTCTGAAGTATATAATTAAAATATACTTGTCTTTAAATTCTATCACACAGTAGTTGTCAATTTCTTTGAGGTCATACACATTTATTGTTTTGCTGTTGAAGTCCCCAAGTATCAATTTGAAACAATTATAGAAATACTTCTTTCTCCCTCCTGTGTTTGATGAGGGGGTCAATAGCTTGTAAGCAATTCATCCTAAGGCTGCTTTTTTTTTTTATTACTTAACAGCTTTGTCATTTATCCCTCATTAATAAGTGGGCTTACCACAATTTAAAATTTTGAATGTATCAAACCCTTCATAATAATTTACTCTCAGTGGAGTTTACTTTGAACTCCACACTTCCAAATAACTTTGATTAAGTCCTTTAGCAATCCTTCATTATTTAAACAAACTGGGCTCCAAAGTATTTACCCTGACTCCTTTAAACCCTCAGATTAAAGCAGAATAAAATCTCCAGCTCAGTTTCCTTTTATATCAAAACATTGCTACATACCTGATTAAATGCCATCAACATTATTCCGATTTTCCATTTATTGTATCTTTCACACTAGAATCCATAAGTAGTATAACTTTATCAATTACTCTTATGTCTTCTGGCTTCTCCTCTTTACCATTATTGCAAGTAAAGGAAAGGTACCATACTTAAACAAACAAACAAACAACAACAAAAAAAAAACCCTTGATTTCAGGGCTGGTCAAATTTTTCTTGTTAAGGACATACAGTTTGCATATCATATACCCTTTACCTATTCAGGTGGAAAACCTAACTCACTTTATAATACAAATGAATACATATTTTGTATCTCTTCATCATTACTTTCTGGCAATTTGTGTCTGAATACATGTAGATCTCTAGATCATTAATTCCTTCAGATATTTTTAGTCAAATACAACGTTTAAAAAAATCTCTTCTTTTGCAATAACATTTACTCTGTATCTATCATGTAGATACCTATACATTTATGTGTTGTCTAGTTCATTAATAGGCAAAGTTCTTGGAACCAAGGACTACATTTTGGGATTTGGGACCCTTTTTTACAACACTAAATAAAGCTCAGCACTGGAACTGACAATCAATAATTAAACATTTATTAATCAACTATTATATGGCAGGCACTATGTTGAATACTGGATATATAAAAAGAGGCAAAAGATAATCACCACCCTCAACCATTATACAGCGTAGTGAGAGAGGCAATATGTAAAATCATAAATACAAATTAACAATATGCAAGATAAATGAGAAATAATCAAGAGGAGAAAAACAGTATAGTTAAGAACAATAAATTAGGTGTTTTAGGAAAACATACACAAGTTTATAGCAGGATCTCACCCCAAGAATGGGAGACTCAGATTTTGTTCAATGAAGAAATAAGGAAAGAATTTTATTTAAAGAAGAGGTTTTTAGATAGTGTGATAGGCTAGGCTGGTAGAATGGCCTTAGGGGCTGATAGAATAGCCAGGGACCTGGTAGAGTAGCACCCCATGGTGGAATACCCCTTTAAGCTGATGGAGTAGCCTCAGATCCCTGGACTGATGGAGTAGCCCTGGAGCTAATGGAATAGCCCAGGAGTTGGTAAAGCAGCCCCCCTGTGTGGATCAGGGTTTGCATATTTATTGAGGGCCCTGGACTGCCCTCTAAGTGTCCTTAGAGCTCATGTTCTATGTTTTTTCCCCCCATTATCCCACCTGATATGGAATAGGTCTCTCTACCCTTCTGGCAAAGGTGGGAACATAACTAAAGTAAATATAGAACAATAAAAGTCGTTAATAATAGCCTAACAATTTAGAACAAAGGTAAATACATAACAATTAATATAGAATGGGCACAGAACTGTTACAAAGAACAGCCTAACAGTTCAGAAATAAGGTACAGAACAGAAAAAAAACCCCTTATGATAATAATATGGAATGATAAAATGATTAATAATACAGATTTTGAAGTTAATGCTTAGCTAGTGCCAACTGGTGAGAAATACAAAATTTCAAAACATGGTCTTGCTTCTTTCACTGCCCATTTCCCACCTCCATCAAAAGGATACCTGTGAAAGAAAAGATTTTAGTTGGGACTTAAAATGACCCAGGAAACACAGTAGGTGGAACAATGGAGGAAGAGCATTGCAAATTTGAGAGACAGCCTAACAAAATTCCCAGAGCTGAGAGATGGAGTATTTTGTTTATGGAACATCCAAGAGGACATTGTCACTGGATCAGAGCTTTTGTGGTAGGAAGTGAGATGTAAGGAGACTGGAAAGGTAGGAGAACAAGGTAATGACAGGTTTTGGCACATAGTAAGGCATTAAAAATGATTATTGATAGGTTGAAGTAGGTGCTACATCATCTAGATGCATAGTGCTGGTGTGGGCAGTAATATTTACTTGAACAACTATTCTAAGTTTGAATATCTGTGGTGCTATGTGCTATTACAACTTCTAGTGAAGTAGCCCCAAGGCTAACAATTCATAAAATGTCTACAATTATTAGTTACTTTGAGGTACACAAAGATTAGTAAGTTGAATTACCAGTTCTATAAAGAGAAAGACAAATTAATTCAACTCAATACAGTTATTAAGCTCCTACTATATGTCAGGCACTGTACCAGAAGCTTAGGGATACTAATAATAAGAAGAAAGAGAGTCCTTGTCCTCAAGGAACTTATACTTTAGTAGGGAAAGACAATAAACAAAAGGAATCCAGAAAGAATGTGTGTAGACAGGGAAGTGGGGGATTCAGGATTGAATATTGGGAGGTATCTGACATAGGGAAATGTTGTTCCATGGAGTTGAAAGCAAGCAGAGCTACAGATGGAAAGCAGAGTGAGCTAGAAAGATCAAAATACATAAATGAGCATAGCGTTAGTCAGAATATATTGTAAAAAAATGTAAATGGTTCTTGCAGAAGCAACGGAAGAATGTTCTTTTGGGAATATCATAGAAAGTTTATGTGGAAAGCATGAATTTGAAGTAGTCTTGAAGAATGAAAAAGATTTTGACAGCCAAAGATATCAGAGAAATCACTCAATGTGTAGGTAGAAATGTATCAAAAAATTAACAATGACAATATACAAAGTTTGATCAATTAATCAGCTGAGAAGGAATTTTTTAAGTTTTAGTATAGGCAGGTAGGTTGCACAGTGGATAGAATGATGATTTTTGAATTAGGAGGATTCAAATTCAAATTCAGGACAAGAAATTTACTAGCTATGTGACCCTGATTGTCATAATTTCTATTTGTCTCGGTTTCCTCAGATGTAAAATGGATATAATAATAATATTTATGTCCCAGAGTTATTGAGAGGATAAAATGAAATAATAATTATAAAACTCTTAGCACACAGTCTAGGGACATTGTAAGGACTATTTAAATTATTAATAATTAATATTATTTATTTGTCATACACTATGCTAAATGTTAGAGATACAAAGAAAGGCAAAAATATCTGCCCTCAAGGAACTGAGTAATCTAAGGACTAGAAAAAAAATGTAGATTGGAGATAGAAAGAGAAATTGAGGCATTTTGGACCCTTGAATTTTATAATCTGTCTTCAATGAGAATTTCTATCTTCATTTTTTCTCTTTTAAAAATTTAATTTGAATAATTATCAACCACAAATCTAATTTAACAAATGCAATAAAATATCACATATAAAAACTGCAAATTATTTACAATTTAGTATCTACATTAGTTTAAAAAATGAAGTTGTTCTTAGCTTCTGTAGGCATGTTTGACCATATCTTTCTTTTCCATTGTTTAGAGATGGGTCACTTGTTATTTTAAAATATTGTTGTAGTCTGCATGTTGTTTTTCTGATTCTACTGCCTTAACTCTCCATCATTTTATGACTTTTCAAATTTCGTTGCATTCCAAATATTTGTCATTTCTGATGGTATAGTGGTAATATTTTAAATTGATGCCATGTTTTATTCAGTTATGCTTCTTTTGAAATTGGCCTATTTGTAGAGAATCTGTGGCATTGATGCTCACATGATTGATCTCAATCAGGCTTGGAACTGTGGGTCCCAGTTACTACCTCTCTCCTTAAATGCTCTAAATTTCCTTCCTCTTTCCTTCCTTGCCCTATTACTCCTCACCTTATACCACAGTGTTCTGAAATAAAAGGTAAAAATATTAGAAGAAAACCTATTGGCTATCTTGTTACCACCTTCTTCAAGACTCCTAACTAACTAGACTATGGGGGGATAGTTTTACATATTCAATCCCATCCCTTAGGAGGTGCCAAAATTGCCTGTAGGGGAAGGAGTGGCTCCAAACTAACTAGTTTACACTGGATCAATCTCAATTTATGCAAATTTTCTATAGAAATTAGTGCTTTCAAAAAACCCCAATTATCTCATTAGTCTGAAGGGGTCATTATCAAGATTGTCAGAATACCCCCTTTACACAGATAATAACAATGAGAATGAAAGGTTAATTAACTCCACCTGGTAAATATCAGCAGCAGAATATGTGATCCTGTCTTCCTCAGATACTTACAAGGTATGTGACCTTGGTCTTGTAACTTGTCTGCCTCACCTATAAAATAAATAATATCTACTTTCCAAAGTTGCTATAAAGATAAAGTAAGATAATGTCATGAAGCACTCTGCAAACCTTAAAGCACTATATATATATACATATATATATATACATATATATGTATATATATATATTATATATTATCCATTACCATTCCTTCCTCCAAGCCCAACTGTCTATTTGCTGTAACAGGCTTTTTGTGGGATAGGAATGAAGGCTCAGACTCTCTCAGGAATCCCTCTTACTTCAGTACACAGTACAAAGCTGGAGAGCCCCATCCCTCTGCCTTTATTCTTCCTCTGACTTCCCCAAGAAAGATTATGCTGAAATTCTAAGATTCTAAGCATACTCCTGTGCACTAAGTAGTGACTCTGCCTTTTTCCTGACTTCAAGAGAAACAAAGATTAAGTAAATTGTGTCTCTCCTCTAGTAGAAGTAAGACAAGTGCATAGAATACCATAGCATGAGTCAGAATGTGTCATTAAAGAAGAGCAGAAAAATCTCTAGAGGGAGTAAAGAAAGGAAGAGATGATGTTAGGACAACCAGGGAGTTTAGTGGAAGAGGTAGCATTTGATCTGAGTCTAAAGAGAAGGTGATAGTTTGACAGTCGGAGATGTGAGGGAAGGCACAGAGTGTATAATGAACAGCATGAGCAAAACATCTTCCTTACTTCTTGCTGAATGACTCCCTCACCACATTCAAGATACTAAGTTTTTAATACTCCCTCTTACATGGCACTTTTCACATATTCCTCACTCTCCCTCTCATTCTCATTCCTATATTTGCCACTAGTTCAGGATTCTTGAATTATTCTTTCATTCAGAATCTGTGTGAACCTGGGCAAACCTGTTAACTTATCTCTGCTTTAGCTTTCTCAACTGCAAAATGGGGGTGATCACAACACCAATGATGTGAAAATTAAATGAAACAATGTTTATAAAGTACCTGGCTCCGTTTCTGACACATAGTAGGCATTATGTAAATGCTTATTTCCTACCCTACAGGGCTCCCCCCCCCCTTAAACAATTATGGCAATATCACCAGGTCAAATTACATGATCTAATTTTATAGCTCACGAGAGAGAGAGAAAGGGAGAGAGAGAGAATCTTTCTCACCAAATTAGACTAAATGTAGCCTTCCATTCCTCCAGCTTACATCTCTATAACCCCCACGATTTTGAATAAGCTAAATATTCATTAAAATCTAAGGATGTTCCAAGGAGCTTTGGGGATATGAAAAATCAAGAGATAATTTTGACTTTTCATCAGCATAGAAAAATTTACATCTTGTAAAATTCATTGATTTCTATTTTCTTATTCAATTTCCTTAGAATTTTCCTAATTATAGAAAAGCATAGTTGAAGCTTTAAAAGTTAAAGTGACTTGTGTGTGTGTTCACAAAATCATTTCTAGACTAGATCCTAACTCTCCTGGCTTCTCTATTCTTCCCACTATCCCTCTGAATTTCCATATACATACAGTATGGGATTTCAACTTAGAAGGGGAAATTAAGTATATGAGGTAGGAGTGTAAGCAAACTGTATGCCTACCATCACTTTCTCTGACTGAGAGGACACTCACTCTAGTGGACAATGTTATTGAATGATGACTACCACTGATTGCACTTTAGGAGAGAGAAAAGCCCAATCAAGGAGGCACAGAGCCCTCCAGAATTATCTGATTGTTCTGTCAAAGCCATCCATAGAGCTGTGCTGAGTGTTGCTACTAGAAACACAGTATGTAGACATAAATAGTCATACAACCATGGCCTTCTATTGCCACAAGAAGATGCTCATTACACAACAAAATCAAACTGTAAAATAAAGGCATGTAAAATAAGTTGTTTGGCAATAGGGCCACATTGCCTGTGCAGCAAACCAAAACATATGAAGGAAGCCAATGAAGCCATTTTCCAAGAGAGCTGAAGGTAATTTTCACTAATGGATTGACCTGCTTAGCAAAATCATATACAATATAACAAAATTATTTCCATGCTAAGAAAAAATATCCATTAGAAGAAAATATTTTTCAACATAATGGCTATGTATTTAACAAATGTATATCCTAATGGTGTGCTGGGTCATGTGGAACTTTTCATAAACTCCTAGAACACTGCTCATCTATGCTTTTCCCAAACACTGGTGATTAAATGCTCTCTTAGGGGGAAAGCATAATAACACATTATCTCCTTCCAAGTGAAGTGAATCTTTCTCTCTGCAATATATATACATATATGTGTGTGTGTGTGTGTGTGTATAAATTCATATGTGTGTATAGACATTCACTTGGGAAAGGGACCAAATATTTGTTATTGTTAGTATATATATATTTTTTCACATATTTGTAGAGGTGTTTATTTATATATGTGTCTATATGTACATACACATAGTTTGGGTATGTGTTTATTTCTGCCTAAAGGCTCTAGCCCAAGGCTCTCTCCATGGCATCACCTTAATACCACTGAAAACTCATAAGGGACCAGGATATCATCTCCATTTAATTGTTTCCTTGATCAGAACCTTTACTTTCACTAGTGTAAAGAAATTTAAATGTGGATTTTGGTTGGCTAATTAGAAATTCAGATGCAATTTATAATCTTAGAGTTTTGTCAGGGGAATAAGTAGGAATGATCCTGAGAGGTTAGGTGACTTTCACAATTCCATAGCTAATTAATGTTTCAGAACCAGAGAGTGAAGGCAGGGCTTCTTGATTTCCAAGATGGGCTTACTTACTATATACCCTGACATCTCCAAGGATATTATCAATTCTTTTATTTGGAGTGAGGTACGCAGGAAATACTTGTTTTCAAAGCTGTACTTTTATACACTTTATTTTAGAGATCATCAAATCTAAAATTCTCATTTTATATATAAAGATCTGAAACCCAGAGATTTGGAATAATTTACCCCAAATAAAATAGCTCCTTAATGGACTAAAACTTATTTTATTGAATTTTCTTTTCTTTTTCAGTATTATTGATGCCTTTTGTTTTATAACATAGTAGTTCAGACTATGACCTCAAAAGCCATTCTAAACTTGGACCTTTCTTTATAAGCCAAAATAGTTTTTAAAAAATCTGATAAAATGACTAGATCTGACAGTTTATGCAGCTTCCTACCCTGATAAGTCCTTAGGCTCTCAAGTTAGGGACATATTTTTCAGTATCTATCCCCTGGGACCAAGGTTGGTTGTACAATTATAATTGCTGATGCTCACAGCTGCTGCTGCTGCTGATAGTCATACTTCTGCCCCTCTGCCTGGTCCTAGGCTGGCAGCCTGGGCCTCGGGTGCAGGTGGACTTAGAGCCGCCACTCCAAGCCAGCTACATTCTGCTGGGTACCCCGTTGGGTGGCTCCCGGGAAAACAAGCTGCAGCTGCCACAACCTGGAGCCCAGCTTTAGAACCACCTGGTGCTGATTAGGGATGAGGAGCCCCTGCTCAAGGCTGGGGATGATTGGACTGGAGTGGTCCCAGCTGATGAGGAGTAGGTGGAATCCCAGGGAATCAGACAGGAGAAATCCCTCACCTCTCCTGTGGTCAACAACAGGAAAAGAGCTCCGGCCCTGGGTGCCTCAGCTTTGGCCTTTAACTAGTGGGAGAGTTGGATGTATCCCAAGTCCTCTCAAGCCAAATATTGTGGTCCAGATGCCGAACAATTTCACTAAACTCCTGAGTGCCTTTCTGGGGGGCCTGAGGGCCTCGTCCAAGATCACTTTGCAAACCATGCTTCTGGAGAACATGTGCCTGTCACTGATCCTGTGATCTACCCTGCAGCCTGTCTCAGGACTGCCTCTCTGGAAAGTGGCAGGGTGTGATGTGCTCTGGAGAAAGTGACTCCAGATCCAGAAGAAGCTGCAGACCATCCTGCCCCTGGCCTCACTGCTAAGCAGGGTCTCATCATCCAGACCCTGCAGGGCCCCCAGAACCTGCCCCACCCCCCAGCTGGAGCTCAAGCAGCACATCTTAAAGAGGTTCTCGGCTATAAAAACAGGGGAATGTGGCTGACATCCAGACCTGTGCCATCTGCCTGGACCAATTTCACAAAAATCAGTGTCTGCTGGTGCTGCCCTGTCTTCATGAATTTCATGGGAACACATGGACTGCTGCCTGTTCCTGCAACAGAACTGTCCTCTCTACAAACCTAAATACTAGGTTACTAAATACTTAGACTGAGAACTAGCCTAGGCCCAGCCCCTGGGGGTTACAAGGGGCTAAGAATTCCATTCTAGAAGTTTCCTAGCCCACTGAGATTGTCTCAAGGATCATTCTGCCTAGCTATTTGAGAACTGAGATGCAAATGGTCCCTCCAAGACCTTGCTTCCGACCACCACTCAGGAACAGAAAATCTGTCCTGCATCTCCCCTCCCATGGGAGAGATGAGCCTCTGGGCTTTAGAAGACTGTGGTGGTGGTGATGGCAGGTGGGCTATGGAAGCTCACATCTGACAGTGAGATATGCCCCACAACTCTTTCCAGAGACAGGGGGGTCTAGTTGCTATTGGGGGACTGGGTTGTCAGGGCCTGCATCAATAGGGGAGGGGAGCAGTCCAGTCAGGGTCACTCTGGCTTTCTAGGAATGAACTCTGGTAAATTCTGGGGGTTATGGTATGGGTGCTGTGAGAGCCCCCTCTGACACCCATGCTGCAGGTTGACCACCACAGCATTAGATCATCAGTGACTGCCAGGGAGCCAGCCTTGCATTCCCCCTGGGAGTCTGGGAGCTCATTTCACACTAATCTATTCAGATTAATAATACTGGGACCTGCCATGCAGCTGGTCACATCTGTGTAGTTTCTATTATTAATTTCAGAGATGCTTGCAAAAATATATATATAGTTATAACAGTTTCCTGTAAGAAATCTTTATCTTTTCATTAATATTACTCCACCCTATGCATATTGATCTTTTGGTATGTATGTATAGGTATATATGTGTAGATGTATATTGTTTTTCAGATTTATCTTACTTCACTTAGCAGGAGTGAAATACAAGCAGCTTCACATAAGCCTTCCCATGTTCCCCAGAATTCTGCAGTCTTCAATTCTTATTATACAATGAAATCTCATGCTATTTATCTAGGATTCTTTCTATCATATCCATTCACCTACTTTTCAAAGGGAAAAGGAAGCTAACTTTCTCTATCAGTGCAAATCAACCATTTCCTATATAGACAAGGAAGGATTGAATTTGAACCTCCTGAATCACAACCTATATGCTCAAAGAATATTTTAATATTTTGATAAGTGTGTTTTACATTGACATATATTCTAACTTGTCTTGGATTTTCTAATGTCTCATGATGTGTAGGAAATACAGGTTTTTGTTCATTTGCTTTCTAGAAAAATAGTGTGATAGGAAGGAATAAAAGAATGAAGGAACAAAGGAATGAAAGAATGAAGGAACAAAGGAAGGTAAAAATTTTAAAGCAAATATTAAGTTTTTTTTAAGTGACAAGCATTGTGCTAAACACTGAGAAAAGAAAACCAAAAATGATTACTATCCTGGCTCTCAAGGGGTAAGAGTGGCCAACAAGCAGCAATCTGGTCCCGAAAGTTACAAGAATGGGACTAAGACCATAGAAAATAAGTCAAAGCAATCCATCTGCAAACAAAGCTAGAATTAATTTTCTCATAGTTCATGGTTCCAGAACTGGAGGAGGAGTAGAGAAATAAAATATATGTAAATAAAGAAATAAACTAATGAAAATGTAGGCTTCCTTAAGAGAAGCATAACTTCTTGGAATATGGAAATGATGGGCTTGCTGTCCATTGTTGGGACTAGATTGAACCTACTGAAGAGTACCATATTCAGTTCGGGGAAGGAAGGGTCACATTTATGAAGGACTCTGATAAATTTGTAGAACATCCAGAGGAGATTTACGAGGATGGTCAAATACTTTGATTTAATATTAGACGAGGCTTAGTTGATGGAAATGTTAATGTCCAGCCTAAAGAACATAATAATAAGGGATGACCCCTCAAAAGGCTGGACTTGAGACTAGATAAACACTTATCTGGAATATTGTTCTGGAGATTCCCTTCTATTGTTTGAACTGGCCACCAAGGTCCATTTCAATTCCAAATTTCTTTAATTTTGTGACTATTTTTATGCTTTTAAAATGTTTTTTAGGATTTCCAGGCTAAGATGGCCACAGAAAAAAAGCAAGGGTCTTTGTCTCACAACTGACCAATATTGAGCATCTCAAAAGGACAAAAATCAAAATCAGATGAGTGAAGGGACTCTACCATAGGGCACAGCCTTGAAGGTAGGCAGGGTTTGGGCATTTCCACAATATAAAGGGGTAAAATTATACCCACCCAAGTATGAGTTGGTCACACTTCCCCCACTCCAACCACAATGCCAGAGTCAGAGCGAGCAAAGGGCAATCTCCAGGTTCTGGGGGAGCTGGCTGAGGACACCACAGACTTAACTTTGAGGGCAGCAAGACTTAGGACCCCAGGAGGCTGAGGAACAGGAAGCTTGGGGGCAGAGATAGGACAGAGAGGGACTTCCCACAGCAGACTCCTCAGGGCAAAAACCACTCTGTAGTTCAATACACAGAGACCTGCCTACCCTCCTCACTCAGACTTCTGGCTGGGAAGGGAAAGAAAAACTAACACAGCAATCAATGGTCACCAACACCCAAGAACTACAATCTATAACTATGAAAAACATATTTTATTCCAAATGATGTTGTGGCTTTTAAAAAGTCCTAGAGTATTAGGGTCTCATGCTGCGTTAGTCACTAATGGAGTATTGATATTCAAGATACTTTTAAAAAATCAGTAACCTATCAAGCTAGAACAAAAAGTAAATTAATCTACTATTAGTCTATCACATGAGGATGTTTTCTTGTCTAATAGAATCTCTTAACTTTCTTGTTGTCTGCCCTTCTTTTCAAATGGATTATTAAGAGCTCATTTGCTCTGAGAGATCATTTTGCTCCTAGAGAGCAAAACTTATCATTTGCTTCCATTATTTAATTCTCCATAGCATCTAATAAAATATTTTTTTCAGTAAGCACTCAGTAAATGGTTTAGTTAATGATAAGTTTTGGTTTCTATAGCCTATTATAGACATATTCACATTGTGCCGTCCATTTGAGTCTAATATCAAAGTTTCGGGTAAATATGATAGATATTTCACGTTATATGAATAAGAAAGTGAGGCAAACTAAAGCAATTTGCCCTTCATCAACCTATTTGCATGCTACCTTCTGCATGTAGTTTTGTCCAACAGCCCTAGTTACTGTGTTCATTCCCTCAAATTTCCTAAAACTCTTACTGTATTTCTACATTTTTTCAAACTGTCTTTACTTTTGGGGTATATTGTTACCTATATAAATGTTGCATTGCTTCACATGGCCTAATAGAGCAGAATGTTATTATTTTAAGGGCAGAAAATATTACAGAATGAAAATGATTACAATGGGATAAATCTGGTTGACACAGAAGTAAACTTTCTGCCACTTTGATGAAGGATATTTTGTCCAGAGACCAAGTTGAATAGGGTTCTTTGGAGATTTAGAGGTACTGCACTTATTCATGGCTGTGGTTCATAATGCACTAGATGTATCAAGCCCTATTTCTTAATGACACAAACTATTTCAGTGGATTGCATGGTGTCTGGCCAATAGAACGTGTTTGATAAATGCTTATTGAATCAAACTTAAATTCATTTAATTGCATTAAACTGCTATTAGCTGTACTTTCTGAGACTAAAAAGTAAAATCTCTTCACAATGGAGTGCCATTTTGAATACTTTAAAACAACTAGCATGTTACATTAGAACTTTTCTTTTACAGGCTAAACAATCTCCTTTTTGAAAGTCCTTCAAATAATGCTATTACAGCATGGACTGGAGGAAAGCAGATTTACTTAATTCTTTTTCAGGAATCAATATAAAATTAAAAAATAGCTTCTTTTAATTCAAAGTATACAGTTAAATACATTTTGGAATATTATTTTGAGTGACTAACATTTCCAGGGCTATAATAAAGGTGTATCAAGGGGATGGTTTATCATTTGCTCTTTATTCCTTTTATCTGTTCATTAGATTCCTAATTCAATTTTATAGATATTTTAAATAACAGAATAAAATAAAATATATTATAAAAATACTCACAAACTTGGCTGGAAAAAAAGTTAGAAATCTTGTAGCCCAACATCTTTTCCAATAAATAGTTCCTTTTTTACAACATTATTCAATTTTGTTTTAAATGTTTTCAGTGCTAGCACTGTCATTATTTATGAAAGCAATAAATTACACTCTCAGTATATTTGAATTTTAGGAAATTCTTACCAATAATGAAATTATATTTTTTAAAATTACCCTTTAAAAAAGGTTAGTTTTTAGTGGGGTGGAAGAGTTAAGGAAGGAAATGATATATAGGCATACTGAGTTTAAGGCAATACTTCCAAGCTTAAATTCCAGAAGATAGTTGAAAATGAATATCTAGAGAACCTGAATGATTAAGATTGAGAAGAGAAATTTGTGAGCTATTTTCAAAGAATTTACAATTGAAGAAATGAATGTGAAAGGAAATGTCCAAAAGAGAGAAAAGAAATGGGGAAATAACCGATTTCAGTGTATTGTCAATATATGTGGGGCATGAACAAGAAAAACTTGAAAACAAATCAGTTAATGGAATCTTGATAAAGGATGAGGACCAGGAAAACCCAGTGTAAGAGAAGGCAAAGGAAACAAGAGTTCCATAATGGAGGATGTAGTCAGTAACATTTATTGAAATAAAAGGATTATGAAGGATGAGAATGGAGGAAAGTTGATGACTATTTTGACAAGGATGATGATTTTTGACTCTGAGAGAGAAATTTCAATAGAGCTTGTCAAATTAAGCAATAATGATACTTATATGTAATATACAGGAAATTCTTTATCATAATAATTCCCAAGAACAGCTTCCCTGAAATTAAGGAACCTCTGTTTTAGCACTTCTCAAGGCCATATCACTTTGGTTTCATTTATCATTTTGCCAGAGAATAATGTCATGCAATAGGAACTAAATCAAATAGCATAGAAAATAAAATAACTGTTAATCTGTCAACATCATACACATATAATTTGTCAGAACTAAAAGGTTAAGACTCAGTAAATACAGAGTGAAAAGGAACCCTACAAGCAAGCAACACATATGAATCACTGGATAATCATAGTCACGAATATAGCAGTTTCCTGAGGATAGGAAATAAGCATGTAAAGGAAATCATAAGGAATATATGCAGTCAGGGTGTACTCATGTAGAGAGTCCACATATAAACAGATTCTCCCAAGTGAAATTCATGGCTAAGGAAGCTCACACCCAAAGTATATTAAGAGGCAGTTTTCAGATAAAAAAATCAAAGCTACCAACAAATCATATAAAAAGTCCTAAATCCCTCTTAGTTAGAGAAATGTAAATTAAAAGAAGTCTGATGTACCTCTTCATACCTATCAGATTGACCAACATGACAGTGAAGGAAAATGATAAATTTTGGTGGGGATGTGGCAATATTGAGACATTAATGTATTGCTGGTGGAGTTGTGAACTGAACCAACCATTCTAGAGGGCAATTTGGAATTATGCCCAAAGAGTTATAAAAGAATGCATACCTTTTGATCCAGTAATACCACTGCTGGGTCTGTAACCTAAAGAGATAAAAATAATGGGAAAGGATCTCTTTGTACAGATATACATATATGTGTGTGTGTATGTGTAGATTTTTTATGGTGGCCAAAAATTGGAAACTAAAGGGATATCCCTCAATTTGGGAATGACTAAACAAATTGTGGTATATGATAGTGATGGAATACAACTGTGCTACATAGAATGATGAATAGGATCATATCAGAAAGAGTTGGAAAGACCTACATGAACTGATACAAAGTCAAATAATCAGAACCAGAATTAACTACAATATTGTGGAATGAACAAATGTGATAGTCTAAGCTACTAATGGCAATATAATGATCCAGGACAATTCTGAGGACTTATGAAAAAGAATGCTATCCAACCTTAAAGAAAGAACTGTTAGAATAGAAATACAGATGAAAACATATGATCTATCACTTACTTATTTGGGTATATATTTTGGAGTTTTAGTTCTATGAGATTATTCAACTATAATTATGGAAAATATGTAAATGTTTTATGTGATAATACATGTATAACCCAGTTTGTATTGCTTGTCATTTCTGGGATGGCAGAGGGAAAAGGGAAGGAGACAATATGGATCATATTACTTTGAAAAACTATGTGGAAATTTGTTATTAAAATAAAAATAAATTAATAAAGAAAAAAGAAGCTCACACCTCTACGGATATCATTAAGTAACTGCTAATTTCTCATGTTGGATATGTGCTCTCCAATGTTCAAACTATTGACTCTACTGGATGATTCTGCTGTTATCCATATCAAAAAGTTTCTATGTGTTACTATCACTTAATGTAACTGGGAAAATTGTAGACTACAATAAGCCTAACAAGGAATGTCTGACAGTTTTTTTTTTTTACCTCATATATAAGGCTATAGGATAGCAGTTTAGTAAAAGAAAGCTGATAAACACCAGTTAGAAAATGCATGTCTAGGATTAAATAGATCTGTGGAAATTTAACACTAGCATGCATCCCTTTCTTTGGCACTCTAAGACAACTTTCAGATTTTAAAGGGAAATATTAATGTTGAAGCTACATCTTGTTTCCTCCTCTCTTGTTGAATAAGAATGGAGAGAAAGCTTTTTGTTTAACTATAAACAAACCTTTTAACATAGTGGGGTAGAGATAGGTGGATATGCTCCCAGTACAGCCCTTCTAAAGATCTAATGACTTCTGGCATCCAAAAGACCCTTGTCTCTTGCCCTCCTTGATTCTATGGAGCACAGAAAGCCTGCCTCTTGCCTAGAGTGAAGTGGAAGTCTTCCAATTAGAGGACCATTGAAAAGGGACATCATGAAGAGCATAAATTAGAGTCCCAGGAGAAAATGATAACCTTTTTACCTTGGAATTCAGAGTGAGTAGATATGCATCAGCCCAGGTTTCAAAAGGGAAGGGAAGGTGGCAGGTCATAAATGTCTGGTACCTTCTTTTTCTCTGCCCCACTTTTTATTAATTAATAAATAATTATAAATTAGAATAGTCCCCAGAAAATTTTAATCATAACAGATTCATTTATTTATTGTCTTTTTTTCATTTTTTCTTTTTTCTTTTGAATATTTTCCATGGTTACATGATTTATGATTTCCCCCCTTCCCTCCCACTTTTTCCCACCTCCTGGAACTGACAAGCGGTTCCACTGGTTTATACATGTATCATTGTTCAAAACCTATTTCCATGTTATTTCTATTTGCAATAAAGTGATCTTTTAATGCCGAAACCCTAATCCTATCCCTATCAAACTTTGTGATCAATCATATAATTTTCTTCTGTGTTTCTGCTCCCACAGTTCTTTCTCTGGATGTGGATAGTGTTCTTTCTCATAAGGTCCTCTGTATTTTCCTGGATCATTGCATTGTAGCTAGTAGAGGGGTCCATTACATTTGATTGTGCCATAAATTATCAGTCTCTGTGTACAGTGTTCTCCTGGTTCTGCTCCTTTTGATTTGCATCAGTTCCTGGAGGTTGTTCCAGTTCACATGGAATTCCTCCAATTCATTATTCCTTTCAGTACAATCAGATACCACAATTTGTTCAGCCATTTCCCAATTGAAGGGCATCCCCTCATTTTCCAATTTTTTTTGCCACCACAAAAAGCACAGCTATAAATAATTTTCCACATGTCTTTTTCCTTATTATCTCTTTGGGGTACAAACCCAACAGTGGTATGGTGGGTCAAAGGGTAGGAAGCCTTATAAAACCCTTTGCACATAGTTCCAAATTGCCCTCCAATAACAGATCCATTTAACTGATTATTATATGTTATTGATTCAAAGTCTTTGGTGATAGGTAATGATATGATTTAGAACTAGAGATTCTCTTTCCTAAATAAGAAACTTTTATTTAATCCTATTGGGAATCCTTTGTGTCCCCTCCTAAATTCATCCATTCCTCCCAAAAAAAGAAATATGTCTTGTAAGAGTTACAAAGCCCATTTCAATTCAAAGATCTTTGGCAATTACCATATAGAAGATACTAAGAGAAAAACACCAAAGTCTCTGTTTTCTTCCCCCTTGACCTATATTTACACACATATAAATATATGTGCACAAATGTACTTGAATCTACAAGACATTTTTGTCTTCCACTCTCTTGATCTATGTGTTTGTTTGTGTATATACTCAGATTTATAAACTTTTAAGTATTCACATATATGATAGGAATATATACACATACATATTATATTAAAAGCACTCTGCTCAGTGTTTTGCAGGTAAGAGTCTTTCTGTGTTATGTTAATATCATTTCTCATCCTTCTGGGAAAATTGTCTTGTTTTAAAGGTCTGTCTTCTTGTCAGTCTGGAATCCATCTGCATGCTTCTGGCCTCTATAATTAGGCATGATGTCTTCCGCCTCCTTTTTTCTATCTCTTGGTAGTTTCTAAAGATTCAATCACATAGATTAAAAACAATAAATAATACCCAAATTCAATCCTTACTATCTGCACAGAATTTTGCATTGCAATTTCTTTCCTATTTCAATCAATAATAGAAAACTGTGATATTGAAATCACTTTAAAAGACTGATATATATTAACTTAAGGTCACCAAGGAATTCACTTATGTAATTCCTAAATGAAACACTCAAGTCAGCTGCCAAATTTTTTATGGTGTTTTAATTACAACAGGAGGAAGAAAGTATTAGAAAGGGGAGAGAGAGAGACAGAGAGAGAGAGAGAGAGAGGGAGAGAGAGAGAGAGAGAGAGAGAGAGAGAGAGAGAGAGAGAGAGAGAGAGAGAGAGAGAGAGAGAGAAGGAAAAGGGAGAGAAGGAAAGAAGTTTAATTCAGACCTACTCTGGCTTAGGCTGAGCCAAAGCGGGCTTTAAGGCCTTGGATAGGCAAGACAGGGAAAGGGATCAATCCTTATAACTCTCGTGACCAATCTGAAGGAAAGCAGTTTGTGAGGCTCCTCCAACTCCAAGCACCAGCCTTGAACTGACTCTTGTTCTCCTCACAGGAAGTCCCAAGAACTCCAGAGGCTGTTCTCTACCTCACTTCCTGCATCTCACATGTGCCAATGGTGGCTCTAGATTGACCTAGGACCTCCCAGATGTCTGTCCTTTTTTTGCACATGTCTGTTGTAGGCCATATTCTCAAATAATTAAATCTTGAGTTTGCTGCATCCCTTCCTAATCTTGTTACACTAAGTAGGGTGGAGAATGTAGTTTCCAAGACCTAATTTTGTTATTCCAAGTATCTTTATTGTTATTGATCAGGAAATAGCTAAATCCTATCTTCTAAAGAATGGTCTGAATAGGGTAGAGTAGTTTTGAAATTCACTAAACTAAATTTCAATAAGCTGTTATAATTGATTGTTCCATTAACTTAAATTAGCTACTACAATCATTGGTTCATTATTATAGCATTAATTTCAATTAACAATTTCAATTGCATATAATTTATAATTGTTGATGAATCAATTAGCAATATTCCACAGGTTGTAAAAGCAGCAGTTTAGATAGCTAAAGGTGGATAGGTGACTAATTAAAGGATAAATGGAGACAGGGAATACTGATTACTCTTTTGTAAAGTATTTCAGTGAAGTAAGGGCAGGGAAGAAGCAAGAAAGGGAAAGAGGTTCTAGTGAAGGGTAAGTGTTTTGTTTTGTTTTGTTTTGTTTTGTTTTCCAAAGGAAATGGGATTGTTTTCATTCTAGAATAGATGAAACCTGAAAATATTGTATACAACAGGAGATAGAAACATTTGAGAGGAAGAAATGAATGATGAAAAAAGATGAGTGGAAAAATTAACAGACTGGGGTCCTGGAGAAAGCCAGAGAAGATGGAATCACTTACTCCTCTGAAATCCAAAAGGGAAGCAGAAAATTGGGTAGAAATACAGTGGTTTTGAACTGAAAGCATAGTCCTCATAGCTGCCACATCTTAGTTAAGTAGGATGAAAAGTTCTTTTCAGAGAGTGGGGAAATCCAATTTGGGGGACACAAAAAGTTCTGGAAAAGGTCCTGTGTATAATGTTATAAAGGATCAATTAGATATGAAGTATTAGTAAATCACATTCCATATCTTAACTGATATTAGATATTATGAAGATGAATGAAAACTGATTGTCTTGTGGTAAGACAGAAGGGTAAACTGTTGACAAATTCTCTGTCTCGGCCTTCCTTTGAATCTACTTTTCCTGATCTATGTTTCAGACAACAGCAGTTCTTAAACATTAAATCAATCAATATATATTAAGTTCCTACTATGTGCCAGGAACTGTGCTACATAACAATACATTAAATAGTAAAACAAACAAAAAACTAGCTATAAAAGTTTCACTATTGTAAAGATTAAAATTTAGGGGAGACTGAGACAGGTAGAAATTAGTTTCTCTCTACAAGGAGTATTATATTTTTAGAGGTTTATTAAAAGTTAAGGATTAAAAGAAAATACAGGATAAGGAAAACGTGCCTAGGCCAGGGAGGCCTAGACAAGACCTCACCTACATTATGGAAAGAGCTATGTCTGCCCCAAAATGGAAGTCCAAAAGAGCCCTCAAAAGCCTTTGCAATCAGCTTAAATCCCTTCTCGATCTCGCCCACCTCAGAATTCCATGAGATTACAAAGCATTCTGGGGAAGTGGAGCAAAGGCTTGTGGGGATTGAAGTCCTGAGTTTGAGTCTATTTTTTACACTATTCATTGGGGACTTAACAGCATTCATGTAAGCCAAGATAAAGTTTCCAATTTTTAATTAAGAACTTCTTTGTTTTTCTTACTTTCCTTTGGCTTTTTACAAGAGTGGTTATGGGGAAATTAAACAAATAATCTCTTCCTTTGTTTGTTTGTTTTTCTTGGCCTACTTAGTTTAGAGCACACATAATGTTCTGTGGGCTGTTCTTAATCTAGGAAAACTAGTAACCACATGATAGATGTGCCCTCTCTATTATTTATTCCATTTTTTTGCAAAAACAACAGAAGAGTAAATTATTATAAGGCATTCTACCAAGCTTGTCTTTTTATATTATGTATTATGCAAAGGTCTCATTACTAGGGCATAAGGAAATATAGTGATTTCAGAGTTTCTTGTAGGTGGGGGCCATTCTGATTCGATAAATCCTCACTAATCACAGGCTTTAGACTAATGAGATAGTGGAACAATACTAGAATGAGGTATGGATGAGGAAGAAAAGTTCTTATAATATAGAAGAGGACTATAGGGAGCCTTCTGTAACACTAGTACTTCTCTCAGTTGTATGAAAAAAGGAATTGATAGCTCAAACAAGGGACTTCCAAAGGCCAAGGTTTTGTGTGTGTGTGTGTGTGTGTGTGTGTGTGTGTGTGTGTGTGTGTGTGTGTGTGCGTGCGTGCGTGTGTGTGTTTTACTAGAAACAGGTTAGTGACTAGCAATACTGCTTTATGGATAGACATAAATTTGTGGTGAATCTAATAAGCCTAGTTTTGTCACTTTGACTATCAACACTAAGAAGTTCAGAAGCAGGACTGGAGAAAATGATGATAATAAATTCTGGGTAGGATCAAGCTGGTTCTTTAAAGGATATTTAACCTCTAATATCAGTGAAATAGTACTGACAGTAAGACTGAACTGAAATTTACCTTTTGTTTCAATGAGCCATGAAGACTGAATTCAGAACATGAAGCAAAGTCTCTATGCCATGAACTAGGAGGGAAGAAAAGGAAAGAGATTTGAAGATAAACAGTGGGTAGCTGGTTGACTGGATAGATGATCTATTGACTAGGCAAATATCAAGACTTCCACATTTTCTTTTCTTGATATAGAAATAGAGGGTTTTGTTATCTACAGTAACTATATATATGGTGTTTATTGCTCATTTGTTATAATTCAGTGGCTTCTTGTGGGCTGCAACTAGAGAATCAAAAATCTTAAGGGATTTAAATGTATCTCAAGGGATTTTTTTTTTGAAAGGTAAAACATTATTCCCATTTTATAGATTAAGTAATCAATGGCTCAATATCTTTAGCTACTTTGGAGATCATATTGTGAAGTGGCAGAGGAAAGGCCTAAAGTCTGGATTCCTGCTTTCCAGCATCATGAATGTTTCATCTTGCCACTGTCCCATGTAATATATTGTTTCCATGACAAGACCTAGTCAAAGTATATTATGTGACTCCACTCCTGGTGTCAGATTGCTAATTATGGCAATATGGTAAAGCATAGATAAATGAACCAGACAGCATATTTTTAAAAATTCATTTGTTTCCTTCCATGATAAAAAATGATTTTATCTTCATTTATTAGCTTGCTAATTCCTTAAAGGTCATAGACTATATTACCATGCCACCTGCTGCTGTTAAGATTACTACAATCTTAAATTAAAAAGAAAATAAAAAAGGAGAGTAGTTATCTGAATTAAATGATAATTCCACCATATCCTATACTCCCAGGTGGTTGTACCTTTGCTTTAAAATAACTTATGCTTATATCTATCTATCTATCTATAGATCTACCTATCAATCTGCCTGTGTCTGTCTTTCTGTTTGACTGTCTATCTATCCATCCATCTATCCATCTCTCTATATCTATCTGTGTTTAAATTGTTTGAAGCAAGATTTGAAATCAGGTCTTCCTGACTTCAGGCGCAACATTTTATTCACAGGGACACCTAGTTGCCTTCCTAAATGCCATTTCCAGCATTAAAATACAATTAGTTGCTTATGCTGAAACATTAACCACATTTCTTTTTCTATAAGTCTTTGATGATTGTGGTTATAACTTTGAAGGAACCACTGTTGCATCTTGATAGGGTTTTCTACCAAGGATGATGGACCAAAAGGCTACATTGGAAGCATTGTGATTCCTAAAGTTCTTAAGCCCCAAGTCCTCAGTTTACTCTATCAAGGTATGAATGGAAATGATAGTCAAGGTGGTAGCAGCATTTTGTAGTTACTTTGCATATTTTGGCTCCTGTATTTTGTCCAGAGTTTTTTGATGCCTAAACTAGTCTGATTTGCTTGCCCTGAAGGTATCAGTTGACGGGATGGGATGGATGTCCCCTTCACCATAGGGTTTGTTTTCCCAGATGTTCTCTGTGAGAACTATGCTAGCAATGAAACAGCTTCTAGGATATGTGACAACTTCCAAGGGTTCTTATACTTATCTGCCATTGGTTACAATTTATTAGAAGTTATTGTATCTCATGATGGGAAAACTGGGCCACTTCTTCACAATGCTTTCTAAATATTAGTGATGAATCCATCCTGAGTTTAGGCTGGAAGCCTGTATTCTTGTTGTGGAGATCTGTAGGGTCTCTTTGGTCCAGGATCATGGGCTGTCTTTAGACCAGATCTGAGGGAAGATGTTGATGAAAGGGATGGTGGTGATTTGACTTGTCTGGAGCATGCTGCCTCCTATCTCTCCCTTAAGTCCCATTTGCTTCATCTAAGGTAGATAGATACAGATACAGATATAGATATAGATGATATAGATATAGATATAGACACAGATACAGAGAGATAAGTTACTTGCCCAGGGTCACATAGTTAGGAAATTCTGACATTTGAACTTAGATAGTGAGTACTCATCTTCTAGGACATTGAACTGATTTATGATCTGAAGATGATGTAGAAGTAGTCTGAAAATGTAGAAGAGTGATACATTTGCATTGATAGGGAAAGTTTTCTCAGACTCCCTGTGCTAATAAAATCCCAAGTCCAGACTTACTGAAATCTAAATAGTTCTCTAAAGTTAGGCAAAGTGTTGTACAGATTTCCCTTCTACATCATTGCTTCCCTCATCACATTTTCAATATATCACAAGTAGTTATAAAAAATTAAATGGGAACTTGAGGGGAGTTTTGTGAAAGCTTAGATGGCATGCGAAGGCCATCAGATGACACAGAAAAAGTTTAAAATCTCATAAATGAATAAAATATATTTATAGAATTACATAATACCAACATATTTTATCTATTAACACCATAGTTATATTTTCTTTTACCATGAACACACCATAAAAGGAAAAAAAAGAATTCAGACTTCTCTGATATGAAGGGAAGTCCAAAAAATTTTACATTGATTTTCCAGATCCTCCTCATCCCTTGTTGTGGAAGGGATACTTGTTCATATATTATCTCATTTGGTTTTCACTATAACTTTTTAGGGTAGATACTGTTCTTATTGTAATTTTACAGGTATGGGAACTGAAGCTTGGAGACATTAAGTGACTTGCCCATTATTACACAGAAGTGTCTGAGGCAAAAAATACACTCCTCATCTCAACTCATTAGAATTCTTGGTTTCCTTCAAAACTTAACCTATGTTCTTTTTACCTTAGGTTCCAATGTAGCACATGGCTGTGGGATGCAATAATTCTCAGACAATCACATGAATTGGATTTTCAGGCATATTAAGAATTTTATCTACATATCTTATAATAATATATAATACTTTATAATAATATGATAATATACTATAATATTATAATGTAATGTGTAATATAATTATATTATAGCAATGTTCTATAAAATAGAACATAGGCAAGAGTACTGACAATTTGAGTTCAAATCTAGTCTCAGGTATTTACTAACTATGTGACCATGGAGAAGTCATTTATCCTCTCAAGGTCTCAGTTTCCTCATCTCCAAAATGGAGGTAATAATAACACCTATTTCTCAGTGCTTTGCAAACTGTAGAGCATTATGTAAATATTAACTATTATTAATTAGAGTTTACTAGGGCACTCAAGTTAAATGCTTTACCCATCCAGTATGTATAAAAAGGAGAATTTGAATCCAGATCTTTGTACTTCCATGGTAGCCCCTCTAGCTACTTTGGTAATTATTATCAGTACTGAAGCAAACAATAGACTACTATTAAATTTTCCAAAGTCCATCCTAACAAAGTTCTGAAAGGTTTATCATGAAGTGGACCAAAGTATGATAAATGTTTTGTCCACAGTAACTCTTAAAGATGCTCTGTATACTAATGAAATAATAGATCTTTGAAGTCCTGCACTGAGATTAAAAATAGTGTTTAAGTGATATTAATGTAGTACCAATATACAGCCTAGACCAGAAGGAGAAGTATGTGGCATCAAGGAGACTAGACAAGAGAGTTTTACTACAATCTAGATGTAATATGATAGTGGACTAGTTCAAGTTCAAGGTTTATCTAGAGTTCTCATTCTTTTTCTTTGAACCCTGGGACTTACTATTTTTTTTTAATTAACATTAGGGTTTTCTCTTTATCAAATGTTATCCACATCATTTTGTGACACAAGTTTCTGTCCTTTGTCCTGTGTTTCTGTTTGCAGAAACACAGGTTTCTGCAACTTGAAAAGATTCCTTGTTTTATCAAAGATCAGCCTTTTGTCCAAACTACCATCATCCCAAAGATCATGGTGTCATTCATCTATCTTTTAAGACAACTTTATGACAGGCTGTAAGTGGATGTCTTTCTCTGAGAAAGCTGTGAATTTACTTCAATCTTTTTTTTTTCTGTCTTTGCAAGTGCCTATCTCTGGCCAAGTCAATATTCTATGAATTCTTTAAAGGTCAAACTTATCTACTCTTTCTTTTGAAAATGTGAATGAGTTAGAACATCTTATGAAAAGCTGTATGACCCTCTTATTTTTTTATAGAAATTTGTAATTTAAAATTCAAGTTATTGGATTTCTAATTTATTAACATTTTTACTGTAAATTTAAATTTATATTTCTAAGGGAAGATACTAAAAATCCTATGTAAATGTTTGTTTTAATAGTCTAATGGTGTATCTATAAAACATTTTGGGGGGACTTCCGGATAAGCATGGTGGCAGTCTAGACATGGGATACTTCCTCTACCCACCACCCACTGAAATAGATTACCTCAAAAGAAGATAAAAACCATTTTCAGAAGAACAGAGGAACTCTGCAGTGGGGTGCTGCATTGAACGTATGTGGAGTTTGGGCATTTCCACAATATAAGAGGGTGAAAAAGCTCCCACCCAAACATGAGCTGACCTACCCTCCCCTACCCATCTACAGAGCCAGAGTCAGAGCCAACATGCACCAGAATCAGCGAGTGAGCGAGGGACTCCTCCAGAGTGAGTCCTTGGGACTGATTAGGACCTCCAGGGACCTACCCCTGAGAGCAGTTACACTGGAAACCCCGGAATGCTGGGGAGTGCAGACCGTGGGCACTCTCATGAATAGTGGAGGCTGTGGAGATTCGAGAGCTAGCCTCAGGCAAAAACCTTGCTCCTTAAATCCATAAACAGAGAACCTGCCCAACTCACTCAGATTTCTGACTAAAAAGGGAAGGAAAAACCACCAGAGGGAAGGCTAATTCTGCCCAGGACCAACAAACACCCTCCAAGAAAAACAGGAAGAAGGCATTGACTCTGGAAAATTTTTACAGAGGGAAATCCCAGGCTACAGAAGAAATACAGGAAGAAGTTCAAACAAAATCAAAACTTAAAAAATGGAAATTGTCTACAAGCTCTGGAAGAATTCAAATTGGAGCTCATCAAAAAGATGGAAGCCTTCTGGCAAAAAAATGTGGGAAATAATTCAAAGAGAAAACAACTGTCAAAAGGACAAGAACTCCCAATTAGAGAAACATCTGGAAGCCACAAAAAGCAGGATAGACCAAACTGAAAATGAAAACCAGTCTTTAAAGTCCAGAATTAGGCAACTGGAGGACAATGATCTTGCAAAACAGCAAGGATTAATAAAGCAAAGTCAAAAGATTGACAAAATAGAAGAAAACATAAAATATCTCACTGACAAGGTGACAGATCAGGAAAATAGAATACAGAGAGGCAATTTGAGAATCATTGGTCTACCTGAAAAGCCAGAAATGAATAGAAATCTTCACATCATAAAACAAGAAATCATCCAAGAAAACTGCCCTGATGTTCTTGAACAAGGGGGCAAAATAGACATTGAAATAATTCATAGAACACCCTCTACATTAATTCCCCAAAAGACAACTCCTCGGAATGTAATTGCCAAATTCCAGAGCTTTCAAGTTAAGGAGAAAATTCTAAAAGAAGTCAAAAAGAGACAATACAGATACCAAGGAGCACCAATCAGAATCACAAAACCTTTCAGCCTCCACTGTAAAGGACAGCAAGCCCTGGAACACAAAATTCAGAAAGACAAGTAAACTGGGTCTTCAACCAAGAATCACCTGTCCATCAAAACTGACTATATAGTTCCAGGGGAAAGTATGGGCATTAAAAAAATAGATTTCCAAGTATTTGTATAGAAAAGACCAGAACTAAGTGGAATGTTTGATATCCAAACACAAAGATCAAGAGAAACATGAAAAGGTAAATATGAAAGAGAGGGAAAAGAAGAAAAGTTTTTTTTTTATTTATTCAAACTCTCTTCTTTAAGGGCTACAATTAGATCAAATTAAATATGTGTGTGTGTGTGTGTGTGTATGTGGAGAAATGTTATTTGTAATTCTCAAAAACTGTATTCATTATTATAGTAATTAGAAGAATCGTTTATAGGAAAAGATTAGGGCATTAAGGGCTATAAGATGATATGCAAAAAAAAGAAAAAATGGTGGGGCGAATCGATGATGGTACCAAGAGATACTCAAAGAAATAAAATAAATAGAATAATATTTTTCATGCAAAGATACATATGGAAAGAGGAGGGGATGAATATTAAATCTCTTATAAGAAGGAGAGGAAGAGGGTGCTAATAGGTTATACTTTAACCTTACTCTCAGTGAAATCAACTCTGAGAGGGAGGAGCACCTCAGATTTAGGGAGAGCTAAATCAATTGTACAAAAAATCAAGCCATTCTCCAATTGATAAATGGGCAAGGGACATGGATAGGCAGTTTTCAGATAAAGAAATCAAAACTATTAATAAGCACATGAAAAAGTGTTCTAAATCCCTTATAATCAGAGATTATAACTCTGAGATATCACCTCATACCTAGCAGATTCGCTAACATGACAGTAGTGAAAAGTAATGATTGCTGCAGGGGATGTGGCAAAGTTGGGACATTAATTCATTGCTGGTGGAGTTGTGAATTGATCCAGCCATTCTGGAGGGCAATTTGGAACTATGCCCAAAGGGCGATAAAAGACTGCCTGCCCTTTGTTCCAGCCATAGCACTGCTGGGTTTATACCCCAGAGATAATAAGTAAAAAGACATGTACAAGAATATTCATAGATGTGCTCTTTGTGTTGGCAAAAAATTGGAAAATGAGGGGATGCCCTTCAATTGGGGAACAGCTGAACAAATTGTGGTATCTGTTGGTGATGGAATACTATTGTGCTCAAAGGAATAATAAAGTGGAGCATTTCCATGGGAACTGGAATGACCTCCAGGAAGTGATGCAGAGCAAAAGGAGAAGAACCAGGAGAACAATGTACACAGAGACTGATACACTGTGATACAATTGAATGTAATGGACTCCTCCATTAGAGGTAATGCATTGATACTGAAAAACCCAGAAGGATATAGGATAAAACACACTATCCACATTCAGAGGAAAAAACTGTGGGAATAAAAACACCAAAGAAAAATGACTGCTTAATGACATGGGTCAAAGGGGATATGATTGGGGATGTAGAATCTAAATGAACATCCTAGTGCAAATACCAACAACATGGAAATGGATTCTGATGAAGGACACATGCAATAACCAGTGGAATTGTGCATTAGCTATGGGAGCAGTGGGGGTAGGGGAGGGAGGAATAGAAAAATGATTTTTGTAACCAAGGAATAATGTTTGAAATTGATCAAATAAAAAGTAATGTCAAAAAAAATTTTGGGGTGTAAAATTAATAACCTTCTTGGAGATATCAGTCGAACAATACTAATATGGAAAGGAACGGATACTGTCAGAAAGTTTCAAAGGGAGTAATGCTTTGAAACAATTTCCCACCCCAAAATGGATAAACATGCGAAAAATGTCAATGAATATCTATACAAGTATGTGTGTGTTTGCAGTGTGGGGTGTGAATGAAGAGAGAAAAAATAAATGGATAAAATTTATAGTCACAACTTAAATTATCAAATGTTTTCATCCAACTTTAGTGCTAGTGTTGTAGCAATTATTTGACTATTGTTAGTGTTACTTTTTAATCACTTAAAGTTAATAATCAGGGAAAAAAAGGAGAAAAAAAGGAAGAAACACAGTCCCTAATCTCCAGGAGCTCACCTGCTAATAGAAAAAAGATAACAGAAAAAAAGGAAGGTGGAAAGCAGAGATAGAGAGAATACAAAGAATATTTATTAAAAAGACAAATACAGGATAAATTGGAGCTAATCAACAAAGACAATTCAATGGTAATAGAGAGGATTTACAAAGACCTGTCATAGAATGTAAAATTTTTAATTGGGTCTTAAAGAAAGGTAAAGAAGCCAGGAGAGGGAAATAAAGAGGAAAAGGATATGAGATAAGGTGAGTAGTCAGTGAAAATGCCCAGAAAGATGGAGAAGAGGAAAGGGAAAAGTGTCACTGTTTTAAGAAGTACATAGTAGAGGATCAGTTATAAGATTAATAAAGGTATAAAGGATTTTCAATACCAAGCTGAGGATTTTATATTTAATCCTTGAAATGATAGGGAGTCACTGGTGTTTCTTGAAGGTGTATATGTGGTGGCAGTAGTGGGGTGGTGTTGATATGGTCAGAACTGTGCTTTAAATAAAATGGCTAATAGCTGAAAATTAACTATAATGGAGGAAGACTCAAGGTTGATCAAGCAGCAGATTATTGAAAGTCTAGAAATGAGATGATGAGGTCTTAAACTAAAGATGGATGTAAGGAGGAATGTACAAGCACTATTATTAAGGTATGAACAATAAGATTTTTCAACAGGTTGAATACATAATGTTAGAAAAAATTGTCTCTAAGATTATGCCAGCGTGACAAAGGGTACTCAGCAGTAACAAGGAAGTTAGAGGAAGGAATATATTGAGTTTAAGATAATTAGGGAATATTTCCTTTATTATGTCCAGTAGATTGCTCTGGAAATGCAAAGGTAGAATTTAGGAGAGAGGTATGATCTTTATAGCTAGTTTTGAGAATAAGCATAGAGAGGATAATTTAATTCCCTTGGAGCTAATGAGATCACTAATGAAGTAGCTTAAAGGAAGAAGAGAAATGGAGCAGAACAGAGGTTTGGAAGTGACAGATAGCAAGTAAGAATAAACTAGATGAAGATCATGCTGAAGGTTCTCAAAAAAAGCTGAAAGAGTCTAGGTTGAGAACTAATAAAGAGTCATTAAAGCCTAGAAAGGAGAGAATATCAAGGATGCAGGGACCAGAAAAAATGAGGATTGAGAAAAGGCCATTAAATTTGGCATTTAAGAGATCATTGTTAACACTGGAGAGAGCAGTTACATTTAAATAATAGGGTTAGAAGCTAGATTGCAAAGAGTTTAAAAAATGAGAAGGAAGTGACCTTCTCAATGAACTTAGCCTTGAAAGGGATGATGATGATGATAATAATAATAATAATAATAATAATAATAATAATAATAATAATAATAAACTATTGGGAATGAATGGTTCCATTGATGGTTTTTTGAGCATGGGGAACATATGGGCATCATTGTCAGCAATTAGAAAAGTGATTCTTAAATAGGAAAGGTGAAAAATTAGTGAGAGTAGAGATGATAGAGAAGACAATGCTCTGGAGAAAATAGAATGGAAGAGGATCACTTGTGGAGGAGCTTAGGCAAGAACATTCACTTTTTCATGGGAGAAAAGAGAAAAGAGGAGACAATGTTGGAATGATAAGGGGAAAAGAGGGAGGTTTGGTGAATGGACTCAATATTTTAAATAAACCATGTAAAAATTAAATTAGTCTCTAGTAATAAAAATATTATATCTTGAGGTTTATTAAGGATTATTAGAAATCAAGGATACAAAAATAATAAACCACATGCTCAGAACTGATTAGCCCATTCAAAGCTTACTTACTACATCATTGCAATGGCGGAGCAGAGCATTGAAGAGAAAGAAGAGGGAGAGATAGGTGTTACTGCCAGTTAAAATACTAACTGTGATCTCGCCCAGGTGGAGACTCAGGTGAGATTGTAGGGAATTCTGGTAAATACCAAGGACTTCTGGGGATTGAAGTCTAGGGTTCAACTCTCCATTTTACAACTATGAGGTAGGATATTTTTCCTGAGAAAGTGAGAGGAAGGGGAGTCATGAAGAAGTTGATGAAAAGGGCAGTTTTTGAAAAGATACAGTGGTTAATTAGATTGGTAATAGATTTGAGAAGTGTAATAGGATTGCAATAGTAAGTGCCCAGTTGAAATTATGTTAGCTAATTTTTAAAAGTATCAACAGTTTTTAGATTTTCTTCAGTTTGTCATAAGATTAAAGACATTTGATAGTAGCAGTAAGACAAGACTGAGAGTTGTTGGGGTCATATAAGAAGCAGGTAAGGAGGCAACAGTCTACAAAAAAGGCTGTGTACAGGTCAACTGGTTTACACAGGGTCTAGATTAAGAATACTGGAGAATGTAGACAGTACAGGGTGAGTGTCTTGGGAAGGAACAGAAGGATGGAGGAATAGGAGATTGTAATGAGAATGAAGGACAGGGTTAGGGTTGCAAGAGAAAGGGATATATGAAAAGACACATGAAAAGACAACAGATTGTGATCAAATAAGATACTTCATAATTTATGAAAAAGGCATAGAAATTGGAGAAGTTTTTTATATTAAAATATAACAGACTATAAAAGAGAGAATGAGTCTAGATTAGATATGAGATTTCAGCCTAAACAAAGAACAAGAACATGATATGACTCAAAAAAGGTTCATTCTGTCAATCTCTAAGGAGACGATTTTGAAATTAGACAATTGTGAATCAACCTTTACACTCTATTTCCCATTTATTTATATACATGACAATATAATATGTAACATGGCAATAATATAATACATATGATTTGTTATAAGTACATAATAAATTATAACATACTTATTAAAAAGAAACAAATTATCACATAGGCTATGTCAATGAATCTAGGTCTCTTTCTTTCCCACCCCTCCTCAAGAAGGCGGACAATATGATATAGCTTGTACATATACTAACATTTAACACATATTACACTGTTCACTATGTTGTGAACCAAAGCCCTACACTCTTGAAACATTTCTCCTCATGTGTTTCCCTCCCATAGAAAGTCTGAAACCATCCATATCTTCCTTCCCAATAAAACTTTGACAGTGTCTCCAGTAATACCTTAGGAGTCAGGCATAAACCATTGCTATCAGCATTCTCTTCCCAGTCCTTAACCATGTCACATTTCCCATTCATACTCACATTAAAAATAAAAGACTTGATTAGAAACCTATTGTACACTTACATTTAGGAATTCTCTCTACTGATCAATTCTTTATGAATAGAGCTTATTTAATTTTTGTCTTTGTATTCTTCCATAGTACAATAGTATCATAAGGTTATTGATAGAGAGCTGGAAGAGATTTTCAAAACCATTTATTCCAATCTGTCTTTACAGATGATGAAATTGAGCCTCAGAGAGGGAAGTTAACTTAGCTATGGAGATAATAAGTTGTAAATGGAAGATTCAAACTTGTGTTCTTTAAGTCTAAATTCATTAGGAAGTCTAAATTCTTTAGGAAGGAAGGAAGGAAGGAAGGAAGGAAGGAAGGAAGGAAGGAAGGAAGGAAGGAAGGAAGGAGGGAAGGAAGGAAGGAGGGAAGGAAGGAAGGAGGGAAGGAAGGAAGGTCTCAATTTGTTGTCAGTTACTATGTTTAGCAAGTTATTAATATATAATTTGACCTTCATGATAATCTAGGGAGATAAGTGCTATCCCTGTTTTATGGTTGAGAAAAATGAGGAAGAAGGGAGATAAAAGTGACTTGTTCATTGTCACATAATAAGTAAGTCTCTGAAGTCACATTTGAAATCAGATTTACCTGAATGCAAGGCTAATGGTCTATTTTTGTTTAGTCTAGTTGCCTCTCAGCTAGCTAATTAAAACACAGTCTTGCTAAAGAGGAATTAAACATATTCTCATTGAAACCAAAAGACAGAAACAAGAGCAAAAGGCTGTCACGGCAAAAGGATTAATATCAAGAAATATTTGCTAAGACTCAGAATTGTCCTAAATTTGAATGGAATGCTACAGGATAAGATAGATTTCTTCTCCATGATCCCTTTAAAGCAGTATATTGATTACTAACTTTTTGGTATATAAGGTTTTCTTTGAAGTATTGGTTGGGCAAGATAATCATTGAGATCCCTTTTAGTTCTGAATCTTGCTGATTATGAGTGAGTATGTGTAAAAACAAATAATATCTAATAAATATAAAATAAAATCAATTTATTAATTCATTATTTCGCTTCCAGTTGAATTTTTACCTCACAATATTTCCTTTGGAAGAGAAAGTCACCCTCCAATCCCTATACAATTTTTTTTTTCATTTACTAGAAGGACAATGTGAATGTTCTTAATACATTCTTTGATTTTATTCATTTTTTTATCCCAGTGTACATAAAGAGTTTTTCTGATGTTAAAACAATGCCAACATATTTCTTATTTTTAATGATCCCTTTGTGCCAAGATATATTATATTCTTAGTGCATAGCCCAGAACTTTGTACATAATAAATGTTTAATCAATATTGGATAAATTAAAATGAAGATTGTGAAAAATGAAAAAAATGATAGAATAATCATAGTTTTCCCTTGAAAGCAATGTTACTATAAGATTAATAACTTCTGTGTACAATGATTAGTTGTAATTGGAATGAGCTTGCTGGGTCTAATCTATATTTCCTTATAGAGAAAGACCATGGACTTCTCTTAAACTTCTTCTGAGTTGTCATTTACAACTACTTTCATGTTATTTAGTGATCTCTCTTATTTGATATCTTTGAAATTCAAGATAAAATTGACTTACCTGGCTGAGTGCACCTAATAATAAATCACATTTGAGACCCTGTAATTCCAAAGCAGCAAAGACCATGCCTTTGAAGCAATGAAAGATTTTGCTGGGTGATTTATTTTTAAAGAAAAGCATTATGCGATTTATGGGCTGGGAAAAGAAAATACCAAAAAGCAACTGAAGCCATAGAATCACAGAATCATAGGTTCTAAAGCTAAAAATTACCTTAAAAATCATAGGCTATACCATGATCATAGATCTATAAATGGAATAAACTGCAGATGTCATTTAGTAAGAATCCCTTTTTACAAATGAAGAAACTGAGGCCCAGTAATGGAAAGGGATTTGTCTAAAATTAGATGAAATGGCACAAGAGCTTGCCCTCAGATCATCTGAAACCAAAACTATTTTTAATTTTCATTTGAAAATACTTATCTACATCATTGTGTCTAAAAATATTTCCTTTAAATGTTTTTTTTTTCCTTTGTCACACATTGGGTTAGGTTTCCAATTGAGATAGCATACGACTATTTAAAAATTTCTAAGTGATTTTGTTTAGATTTATATTTTTTAAATGATTTACCAATATTGTGACTTTCTTTAGTTTGGAGTTGAGAGTTCATCTTCTTTAATCCCTTCATTTATTTGCTAATGAAATGAAGGTCCATAGAGGTTGCAAGATTCATGAAAAGTAAAAACAGTATTAAGTGGCTGAGATGGAATTTAAACCTAGCTCTACCCAAATGTAGTACATTTTCTATCATTACACACAAGTTAATTTAATGATATTAAATTCATTTTATAATGAGTGATAAAAAGATAATTTAATAATATTGGAAGAGAAGTGAGACAGACATATAGAGGAGAGTGAAGAAGAAAAATAAAGAAGAGGGTTTTTTATAAAATTCCAAGGTCTTCAACAGTGTCATGAAGAGTGGCAATACATTTTCCCCTTTTTAAAGAATATTTTTCAATTTGTCTTGGTATAGGGTATAAGATGTTGATCTAAACCTAATTTTTCACATATTGTTTTCCAATTTTCCCAGCAGTTTTTGTCAAATAGTGAGTTCTTGTCCCAAAAGCTAGGATCTTTGTGTTTATCAAATATTAGCTTTCTGAGATAATTTACTTCTAGTCTATTCTATTGATATACCCTTCTATTCCTTAGCCAGTACCATATTGTTTTGATTTGAAGCCCCTTGCTTCACATTATTTTCCATTATTTTCCTTGATATTCTTGATCTTATGTTCTTCCAGATGAACTTTGTATAATTTTTTGTAATTGCATAAAAAAGTTATTTGGTAGTTTTATAGTTATGGCACTGAATAAATAGACTAATTCCAGTATGATTGTCATTTTGATTATATTAGTTCATCCTACCCACGAGCAATTAATATTTTACCAAATGTTTAGATTTAGTTTTAATTGTGTGAAAAGTGTTTTATAGTTGTGTTCATATAATTCCCTTGTTTATCTTGGTAGTTAGATTCCTAAACATTTTATATTATCTAGAGTGATTTAAATGAAGTTTCTCTTATTAACTCCTGTTGCTGAGTTTTACTGGAAATATATAGAAATGTTGATAATTTATGTGGGTTTATCTTGTACCCTGCAACTTTGCTAAAGTTGTTAATTATTTCCATTAGCCTTTTAATTGATTTTCTGGAGTTCTTTAAGTATATCATCATATCATCTGCAAAGAGTGATAGTTTAGTTTCTTCCTTGCCTATTTTAATCCCTTTAGTTTCTTTGTCCTCTCTAATTGCTATTGCTAGCATTTCTAGAACAATTTTAAATGATAAAGGTGATAATGGGCATCCTTGTTTCACTTCTGATCTTATTGGGAAGGCTTCTAACTTGTCCCCATTGCAGATGAAACTTGATGATGGTTTTAAATATATAATGTATATTATTTTGAGGAATGACCCCTTTAAAAAGAAAAAAAATTCTGATCTTCTGTCTTAGAATCATTACCTTGTATTAGTTCCAAAGTAGAATAGTGGTAAGTGCTAGACCATGTAGATTAGGTGATGTGCTCAAAGTTATACAGCAAGAAGTGTAGATTTGAATTCAGAACTTTTCATCATTAGGCCTGGCTCTTAATCAACTGAGACATCTAGCTGCCCCCTAATTTTTTTTAATCTATCACAATTTGTGGAATATCTCTTGTTCTTTACTTCAGGGAATATCCACAACCTTTGTGCTGTTTGATAATTTTATCAATAACAACTGTATAAGTGATTGTATAAATGGCATGTTAATTCATATTGTTTGAAATCAAATTGGGAGAGATAGCTAACAATACTGGATGAAAATCAGAACCAAAAGGACTTTGAATATAACAAGATGAAATACCATTGGGGTAAATATAGACCCTTAAAGTTTTTAAAAAATCATCCTTGACTAATATAATTCCAAATTTCTTTAACAGTGAGTTGTTATAAGAAATTTCTACAAGACCTCCCTGAGGAACAAATTCAAACTTTTACCAAATGATGACTTAAACCTTTGATTTTATGTAATTATTTTTTGGGGAAAGATTAACAACCATCATTTAAAGATAGGACCCATTTTCTTTCCTATATCCATTTGTTCATTCATTTATCCATTCATCAATCTATTCTACAAACATTTATTGAGTACTTAATTTCCACATATTGTGACAGATATTAGTATTGTGTGGTGGGAGCCTATATGGCTTCTACATTAAAGTAAGTTAAGGTTTCCTTTTAGTTCCCTAATGGTGTGAATGAGGCAACTTTGAGAGTTATCTCATATTGGATTTGTACTATTTTGAAGTTTAAATTATTTAAAATATAATAGTTGTTTCTAACCCAATAGAAATAAACAGTAAAAATTCAAAAGTGACACTTCAGAGGAATACTTTTTCCTATTAATTGGGACTCGGCTTTCTGGTTTACAAAGTGATTCAATACATTGACTTATTTGAGCCCTACAAAAGCTTCAAGGAGTACATCATGTACACATTATATTATCCCCATTTGATGGAATAAGGAATAAATTTAGGCAGAAGTAGCTTTTGCAAGGTCATGGTGCTAATAAATGGTGCAGATGAGTCCAGGGTTTCGGACTACTTCAGGTTTAGTTCTCTTCGTAATGCACCACAACTTTCCATAGAAATTCTAATTTGTTTTTGAAGAGTAGTGTTGGTATGAATGGAGGAGCATATAGAGAGAGATGTCTGATGGGAAAGAGGGAGGGAGAGAAGAGAAACAGAAAAAGGAAAAAGGCAGAGAGAGAGCTTGTTATCTCCTACCAAAATCATTCCTAAGACAAAAAACATAGATTAAATAAGTTTACTCTCTGTCAATTCCTATGCTAAATACATAACTTTCTTAGGTACTATGATATGGTCTTTGTAATCATGTGTCACCACCAAATGTTTCCATATATATCCTTGCAACAGCCCTATTGCTTCTTGGAACAAAGTAGATACTCTTCACCAGTGACATGAGTGAATCTAGGAAAATACAAAGGAAAAATAGTAGGGGATCACTCTATCCAGCTGTTTAATAGGATATTCATAATGTATTGCATTAAGGAGATAAGTCATGATAGTACTTCAGGATGACATCAAGTATTTTATTTGATAATTAACTTGAATATTTCAAAAGTTTAAAACATAAACTCTGCATGAGCTAATTTCAAGATTGACACGATAGACCTAAGGCCATGACTTCTTTTCGTTAAGGATTTTTTGTTTTAATATGTGTTCCTAAAAAGCATTCTGAGATGTGCCAGAATAAGTAATTAGGTAAACCAGATTGAGGGGAGGTCAGAATTATCACTAAGATCCAGATTTCCATACCCAATGTAAATTTCAGCTCTGAATCTTTTTTTTTTTTTAACTAGCCCAAACTGCCTTTGTCCCCAGGTATATCTTAAAGAGACTGTCTCTCAGTCAGGATGAATGCAATCTGAACTCTGCCTTGTTCCTTGATCTATATAAGGGATAGTCATATTTGAATTTTTTCAAAATTCTTTTTGTCTACAAATAAGTTTGGGTATTTTTACTTTCCTCTCTTTTGTTTTCAGGGGAGAGTATATTTTTCTTGGTTTCCAGATTTAGGGAAATCATTACAGATACCAACCACAAGGCTACTTTGTGAAGAAGGCCTTTCCCTGCTGAGATACTCTTCAATTCTAAGCATGGATTTGTTTCTCCTTTTACTCTATGAGACTGTCCATCACAGTGTTAGATTCCATTAATGCTGACTTAAACAGCATTCTCATGGGATGTCTGTAAGCTTCAAATGAGCTTTTGTTTCAAGGTTTAATGTGTTTTCATTTGGGCAGTCATCTAGCTTGGCAAGTTCTATCCCCAGATGGCTTGACTTCATTTTCAAGAATACATCCAGTGACCTTCACTCTTGTAAAGTTCAAAGTTGAGCTTATAAACTCTTATGAAGATTAACTTGATATTCTAGACCAAAGATGCCCTATAATGTATTCTGACAAAGTTAACTATTTTGTTGACAGGTTTTTGATACCTTCCCAGTAATTTATAATAGCTTGGAAAGTTCATCATTTTCTAAATTCCTCTCTATAGATGCTATTGGTTTACCTTTAAGTCAAGTCAACTAAAAGTCAACTCACCTTGAAGTCAGATCATGAAATGATAACTATCTTGTGAAAGCTAAGTCCAAGAAGAGACTCTTACTTTCTTCCAAACCTTGAATCTGAGTTCTGTCCTCATCATTCAACTGAAAGTACTCCCCCAAAAGTTGTCAGTGTTCCATTCATTTCCAAATTTAATGTTCTCTCAATTCTCGTCTTTCTATCTGAAACCTTTAATACTATTGACCATTCTCTTTACTTGTTTTTTCATAGCATTGTTCTTATAATTCTATTCCTATCAATCCTCATTTTTCTTTGCTGGATCTACATATCTATATCAATATCTATATCTATATTTATATCTATATCAATATATATGTCATGCCCATTAACCATGGATATACCCCAAGATCTTCTCCTATGCCTTTTTGTCTTTTGCCTCAATACTGCCTTTCTGGATGATCTCATCAGGTCCCAGGAGATTAACTATGATTTCTATATAAATACTTTTCATGTAAACATATCTGGCCTTAATCTTTCTGAGCCAAACTATCACATGACCAACTGCATTTTAAACATTTCAAATTGTATGTCCCATCTTCAATTTAAGATGTCCAAAATGATTTTTCTACACTATGACTGCACTTCTATTCCCAATTTAATATTGCTATTGGAAATATTATATTCCCAGTTGCATAAACTGGTAACTTAAGTAATCTAATTTCCTCCTTAGTGATACACTCATTCCAGATAACTGATTACTTGTTATCTTGTTTTTAGCTATCCAAAATTTCTTCTATATGTTTCCTTTACACTCACATAGCTTCCACTTTTTAAAAATATTTTTAAAAATAAATTTATGTCTGGGCCTCATTAGAACATAAGATACCTGAAAGTAAGGATATTTTTTTTACCTTTTTTGGATTATCAGAACTTATATTTATAGCTTAACTATTGCAATAGCTTTCCAATTTATATTCTTGCATCAATTCCTGCCCCAATCTAATCTGCTAAAGTAATTTTCCTAAATAATAGGTCTAACTGGGTTGCTCCTCAAGTAAATTCCCATGGCTCTTGATTATCTCCAGGGATACATCTTTTATTTTTCCATTTAAAGGCTTTTACAACCTGATCCCTTCCTAACTTTACAGTATTATTTTTAGGGCATAAGAATGTTTTCTTTCTTAATTTCAAAGATGGTAATTGTTTTTCCCTGCAGACCAACCAGTGTGATGTTTTCACAACTGAAAGTCACAATATAAGCTCTCTAGTACTCTATAGACTAGTCAATTTTAGTGACTGAATTGGTAAAATGTCAAGCTATTAACTCTCCTGATGATCAATTATGATGAAGAACATACATGATCTGAATAGAAATTCTTAGATTTTTTTCTTGTTATACTCGACTCTCACCCACACATTCAACAATCCAGTCATAATGGCCTGTTTGCTGTTCCTCATTCAGAGTCCTCTGTTTCTTCACTCTCTTTCCCTTGTGTGTCTCCCAATTCTAGAATGCTCTCTCTTACCTCTATATCCCAGATTTCCTGTATTCCTTCAAAATTTAATTCTAATCTCACTTTCTGTAAAACTTCCTTTAGGCTCTCTACAACATTTTTCATATATATTTCATATATTTAACATATTATATTATTATTTATGGTTATATTATACATAATATATATGGTTATATTATTCCATATATTAATATATTTCCAATATATTTTCATATTTATTATATTATTTCACATATATTCATATATATTTAAAGTTTGTTATATATATATAATATAAGTATTCAAGGAGGATTAGCACATCTGGTATGAGGGCTGAGGGCTTGTCAAACCTTATTCATCTATCTTTTGTATCTACTTAACACTCAACTCAAGCTCTAAGAAGTTGGTATATATGCTCAGTGGTCATACCCAGATAAATCATCTTGGCATATGGGCTAAACCAATTTTAGGGTAACTGATGGGCCACAAAACCATCAATGAATTAGGATAATTTCTAAACCAGGGGTGCGAAGACTTCCCCTTGTAGAATGGACAGATGACAACAATTTATTCCAGTGGCCATGAAGTCAGCTTAACAGGCACCATGTAGTGCTTAGAACTTGGTTAGACATTGAAGACCGATGTCATCCATTGAATCCATGGAGCATACACAGTCCTGAATTTTTTTCTTGCCACTGGACTTCAATGACTGAAAAGTAAGGCTGATAAATGTATGCAACTCTACCTCCCTTAAATAGAATTGATCCACAAGTTAAAACATCACATAAAGAGATGTGGGTATGTATTTATATATTTATATCTGTGTATATGTGTGTGTGTCAGTTGTATGCAAGTTGTCTCCCTCATTTGAATACAAGGTTCTTTTTTTGTTGGGTTTTTTTTGTTTACTGTCCTTTGTATTACCAGAATTTAGAATGATATTTGGCACATAGGAAATTCTAAATAAGTGCTCATTGGCTGCCTGCCTGATCCAAAACTGACTGTAACTGTAATAGATGCTAATACTAGGAGATTTATGGTAATAGGGCAGGGACATCAGGAAGTCAGCTAGGAGCAAGGCTGGATCTTACACTCCTCCCTCCACACCTCTTCCCAACTGATCTAAAGGCTCTTTCTCAAGAATGGTAAGCTTCAAGGGTTTCCCCAATAATCAATCCCACAATTTAGATCTTTTAACTACAGGGGTTCATTCTTTAAGGTAAAGGAAGTAGGGAGATGGGAGAGTGGTGATAGGGAAATAGGTTTCCCTAATCTAGGATTTCCTGTTGATTGAAGATTTTCACAAGGTAGTCAACTCAGGAAACAAAGTTAATTTCTCTAAAGGGAGATATTGACAGGGAAATGGTTTGACTAAGTTTCTTCTGAGCTAAGCTTCAGAAGTCCTCTCAGCACTCAATCAGATGAAAAATCAATGGCCAAGAGAATTGGTTTCACCTTCCTCCCTTAATAATCAAATAGAAAAGACCCAGGTCCAAGCAGGTGGGCTCCTAACTTCACCTCTGTCCAGATTCTACTGGAATCTTGTCTTGATCTTGTTGATTGGCAGTTCATCAAAATTCCAATCTCTTGCTTTTCTTACAAATCTATCTTGTGTTGCAATCTCTTCCTTACATAACTCAGAAGTTTTGTTGTGATTTAATCTGAACTTTAAACAAATAGTGATAGTTTAATACTAAAAATTAAAATGATTCAGGTAGAAAAAACTCTTAAAAATGTGAAATATTAAATGAATAGAAAGCCACCATCATATATAAGATATGTACGACATAATTATTTGATAAATAATTTAAATTATAAATATAAAATTGGACTAAAGTGGGAGTCTATTATAAAATGGTCAGAAAACTGTTCTCGCCACCATTTACAAGAATCAAAATATCTCAGATCTGAGAAGGAACTCAGTGAGTGTCTCCCACCTAAATCATGAATGTTCTTTACAACATTCAAAATGTAGTCATATAGTTAAGTAGCCTATGCACAAAAGATTTTAAGTAACAAGGAACATATTACTTTACAGAACTGCGTACTCCACTTTTAGATAGCTCTAATCATCAGAAACCTTTTATATCCATTAACCATCATCTGCCTTCCTATAACTTGCCTCCATTTGCTATGAAGGGTCAAACAAAGTGGGTCTCATACCTTCAAATATTTGAAGATAATTTGTTTTATGAGTATAGGAAAGCCATTTAACTTCTATAAGCCTTATAAGTTAACTCTTTGGTAAAATGAAGGAGTCTGGCTATATAACTTACAAAATCTCCACTTCTGAATGTTTTATACTATGAACCTGTGGTTATTCCTTTCCTCCTCTTCCCCTTCCAAATGTCATTTTTTTTCCAAGTTAAAGAGTTTTGGTTTCTAAAACTTATGTGTTTTTGACTCCCCTGTACCCTGGCTTCCTTTTTCTATGATAGTTCCCAGGTTATCACTATCCCTTTTGAAATGTGCACCTAGAACCAGAAATGATAACAATGATAATAATAATATTTATATTGCTTTTTTAAGTTTTACAGAGCACTTTATAAATACTGTCTAATTTTTTTTTCCTATCAACAACCATTTTATAGACAAGGAAACTGAGACAGACAGAGATTAAATTACTATCACAGGATATACATCTAGTAAATGTCTAATGGCAAGATTTGAATTTAGGTCTTTCTATCTCAAGATTTAGCATTCTGTTCAGCATGATACTTAATCAGAGATGCATTCTGGCCACACTAAAGCAGAGAGATAGTGTCTCCTCTCTCACTTGGAACATTATGCTTCTAATAAAACATAATTGTTTTATTGTTCATAGATGAGCCATCTCACTGATGATTTCCACTGAACTTGTAACTGACTAAAATCCTTATATTTTCTTTTACAAAAATTCTTCCTAAATTGTTACCTACATCTCACACTTGTCCATTTGATTTTGTTCAGCTCAAAGGTAGGATTTATATAAAAATAAATCCTTTCATTTTTACCTATTACATTTCTTCTACTAAAGTAGATGCCCACTGATTGGAGAAGACGTTAAAATTAGACTATATGAACTCAATGGAATATTTGAGAGCAATGAAAAATGCAAATATGTTAAATCAAGAGAATAATGTAAAGACACAAGAATTGATATAGAATTGAGTAAATGGAGATGAGAACACAGTATTCACAATGACTCCAACAAAATAAAAAGAAAAATATAATATAATCTAAAACAAATGTAAAATTGTAAAAAAAAATAATGAATGCCTAAAGAAGAGATAAATGAATAATGCATTTACTAAGCACTGAGTATGTCCAAAATACTATATTGAGTCGGGGTGATATAAACATAAAAGTAATATAATCTCTGCTCTCAAAAAGCCCATAGTCTAATGTAGGAGATAAGTTTCATCAGCAAGACAGATGGGAAGGTCCCAAGGTCGTTAAGACAAAGCAACAAAATATGTTTTCTTTGATGCCATTTCTACTGATAAAATCTATCTAGTATTTCTGATGTTGAACTACTTGACAGGGCCTAGAATTTTGGTAGCAAGAAATTATTTTTCTAATTCTTCAGTAGCTGTGATTATAGAACCTGTAACAGCAGCCTTCAGGGGATTCCTTCCCAGATGATATCTGTGAGTAGCAGCCTAGCAGCATTACTATTCCCAAGGTTCTTGGGTCCTTGAGGACAATCCTGTAATTTCATACAAAAACCCTGTCTCCATAAAGGTTTGAGGGAAGATAATGATTAAAATGGCAGTAGTGGTTTTACTTGATTGACATATGTTGCCTTCTGTCTTTTACTCAAGATGCCTTGCTTCTTGAGGTAGATTGGCTACTCTATCTTGTGGATGGCAATTGAGAATGGTTGGACTATTCTCCAAAAGAATTGCTTCCCCTATAAGATAGAAGTGAGCTCTGGGTTGGGAGAGGTTCGGTACTCTAGGGGTTGTCTCCACTCCCAGGCATCTTGAAGTTATCTTCTTTTGGTGGCAGTTGATCAGCAGTTGTTGCTGGTGGTAAAGAGGAAGTATACCTCTCTACAATATCTCTTTTCCACATTATGGTGTAATATTTGATATGTCAAAGCATCTATACCCTCATACTATTTCGAAAGAGGGAAATTCAAAAGTGTGTTATGTTTTTTTATATGGATTTTCAGATGATAGAGAAATTGATAAATTACTTTTACTAACATTTTTTCTTTAAAATAATACTTGTTAAATGGGATGGCTTTCAGGGAAGTAGAAGGATACTGAGTAAAGTTTGGAAATATATGTAAGACAAATGAGACATCAATAAAATTATTTTTTAAATTGTCTTGTCATTTCAGCCTACAATGCATATGTACATATATGTTTGTGAGTATAATTAGAATTGTTTACTCATTAAGTAAAGTGGTTTAAAACAACTTGCTCTTAACTATATTTACCTATTTCTGAACATCTACCATACTTGGTTTGAGTTTCAAAATTCCTTGCTACCTGAATTTCCTGTGATCTTCATTCTGAAATACTTGCCTACCTCATCCATCTTGACAAATAAGATTTTCTTCTCCATTTGCAAGAAATTAATCATTCCTGCAATCTGTTTTGGCTTATAAGGATTGTTTTGAACATTACTTTAGTTGAATTTTTAAAATTTTCTTTAACTTGTAATTTCCATAAGAATTTGTCCAGGATATTTCACTAATCTACAAAGAATAATTATCTATCAATTATCTACTTAAAAAGAAGAAAGATGTATATATGATACATACAACATGGAGGGACTTTCGGTTTCTTCCAACTGAACCCTCCTTATTTTATAGATGTAAGGGGTAGAAAATGTGCATGGTTCTTTATTAAAGTTTGGACTGAGTTATTTAAGAATAGGGTCAACAGGAATTTAATTAATTCCAAAGTGATTTATTTTAACAATTTATTTATAAAATGTAGAAAGAATGAAAGTAAGAAATTCAGAGAGGATAGGGTAAGATATCTAGCTACTCAACCCAGGCAAAGCTAATTAATCCTTAGCTGGAAGGGCCTCAGCCTTCAGCCAAGGAACTGGTGAAGCAGGGAACCTCTCTCAAGAGGGTAGGTCTCTCCTGAGGCTAGTCCCTTCAGAAAATCCAAGGAAAGGGAGTCAGCCTTTTACTCACCATGTGTCAGTCCAAAGGGAAGCAGTCTGAGATCTCAAGGAGCTCCTCCAAAGTCAAGTCGAAGACAGAAAAACTGAACTGCCTTTCACAGGAAGTTCTTGGCATTTTTTTTACCCTTACCTTCCATCTTGGAGTCAATACTATGTATTGGCTCCAAGGCAGAAGAGTGGTAAGGGCTAGGCAATGGGGGTCAAGTAAGTCCTTGGCATTTTTAAAGATCATTCTTCTTTGTCATTTCCTGTGACTTTCCTCCACTTTATGTCTACCAATTACAGCTAAAGCTTTGCTTAGGACTGTCCAGGGGGGCAGTCAGTCAATTCTGATTTGTCACCCACTATGGCAGGGAGCCCCAAACTACACCCAGTGGCCCACATGGGGCCCCTGAGGCCATGTATCAGGCCTCCACTGCACTTCTGGAAGGGACACCTCTTTCATTGGTGGTCAGTGAGAGGAGTACTGTATGTGGCGGCTCCTCAAAGCATGGCGTCTCTCACATATAGTACTACTTCCAGTGACATAATCCTTTGTGTGGTGCCTTAGAAGGATATGCTGCACAAAGGATTATGTATCTGCACGATGGAAGATGTCAGCATGGTGAGCAGCAATCTGGGGGAGGGGATTCCACACTGTGTATACTGCTGCCCAGTTAGGGATAAGGTTAGGGTTAGGTTTTTATAGTCTGTCCCTCCAAAGGTCTGAGAGACAGTGAACTGGCCCCCCTTGTAAAAAGTTTAGGGACCTCTGCACTATGGCATATGTGGGTCACAGATCTCCCCCACTCAAATGTGAGTGGGGTGTATATGCTTTTGGTGATTAAATCTAAAAATGGGCAGTGGAGAGTTAATTTAATCCTCACACAGATGAGGAAACTAAAGCCAAAAGAGCTAAAGAGACCTGCCCAATGTCACACATAGTAGCTCTTGTTTTATCTTTACAATATGATGCCAATCATAGCCAAGACTTAAATGTTCTCATTGGTCCCTGTATGTCTCTAATGGGATATACCAAAATTAGGTTGAATATCTGCATTGACAAAGGACACTTTCTATAGCAGTGAAGGCTCAGATAAGGAGCTAAAAGGAAAACAAACAAATAAATAGCTGAATAAACATACATACAAAACAAAACCTAAAAATATTCATAGGAAAAATACTATGTAAATCTATTGCATAATTAGTTAACAAATCTATTTAATAAAACTTTCATTTACATTTCTGTATTTCACTGAACTACCTCCCTTTTGAATCTTTGTAGAAAAGAATAGAAACCATTGGACTTGGAATAGAAGATCTTGATTTGAAGTCAGAGATTTGTCACTTGTTAGCCTGTGATGCTAAATATGCCACAATCTTAGAGAGGTTGAATGATTTTCTCATGGCCAAAAGAGTAGTAAATCTAGAATAATAACCCAGGTTTTTTGACTCCAAAATCCAAGGCTTTCTCCCCTACACCACAGTGGTTCTTCTGTGCTTGATCATATTTACTTCTTTAATTTTATTGCATAAAACTTGAGTTTCTATTGTCGAAGGGAGGTAAGAGACCCTAGAAGATTGTATATACTCAATTTATTACCAGAGAACAAAGAGTTAACAGCATAAATTTGGTCTGATTTGACTCAAATACTGGAATTTGTTGAGCTAAAATTTAAAGAGAATTGCTAAAACCATCCTAAAAGGGGAATTATTTTGCATGAAATTGTAGGATAGCAATTTGGAAGAGATAGAGTGAAAGGAGACATGGGAATTAATACAGCCAACATGGGAAGAAGAAGAGGAAGATATTGTTCTCACAAGATTTTGGAAGGCTCATGAATAAATGGTAGCTTTCTAAAGCTCCAGAAAAAGCAGAACTGTATTTGTTCTTTGAAATTCCTATAGTCTTGAATATCTTTTCAACTGAGCATTACCTGAATTCAGCAAAGAATGATGTATTGCTTTCAGTACACTCTGGGCAAAAGCAAGTTTGTTTCAAACTTGATTTGGAGTTGGACTAAGTTGATATGAATGTTCTTCAAAGTGAAGGCTTTGGAATACAAAACACTGAATCTTCTTGCAGACAAAGGAATGTGGGGTCCTTCCACCTGGTTATAATACCTTAAACACAGTCATAGACAGAGAGAAATTTTTCAGCTAAAGATTCTCTCCCTCAACCCAATAGATAAGATATAGTACTAGAATCACTAAGCTATTAGTGATTCACCCCCTCCGTACCAGACCAAATGTAAAATATTATTTCATTTAATAAAGCCTAGAAAAAATTTATTTCATTTGGGATATGGCCATGTTCAAGAAATATTTTGAGGTAAATAACATTCAATGTTAGCAGATTTATTTGCCAGGAAATTAATGTATTAACATGCCTTGTATTTCTTCCAAGGTGATCAGGTTCATTTCCTATCTTGACCCAATCAGTTCTGTGGCCACTTATTTTAACAACCACAATATGATATTTTAAAAAAGTTTAAATATTAGGTTCTTTACAATAACTCTGTGAGCTGAGGACTAAGGTCATGATTATTATTATTATTATTATGTCCATTTTACAGATGAGGAAACTGAGACTTATGTATTTTTTATCTCTTCTAGTCTTTAAAATTATATTACTTTGGTACTTCCAGGTAAGCATGGTGACCAGCTAAACATGGCTTACTCACTCTCCCCGACACACACAGACATACACCGATAAGGATCACCCCAAAAGACCTTAAGAATCTATATCAGAGGATGGAAGGAGCTGTAGAGCAGGGACCAGCAGTGAAGGTGCATGGGATCAAGGCTTTACCAGCCTATAAAGGGGGGAAAGTGTTTCCACCCAAACGCAAACTCGAGCGGATCCAGCCTGCCCCATCCCCACCTATAGGGCCAGAGCCAGGGCCAGCACACGTTGAGACAAACAAGCAAGGGGAGCCTCTGAAGCGAGGAGAGGGCACTTCTGCGCCCTTGTGAGCTGACTAGGACAGCAGGGCCCCCCAACCCCGAAGGCAGCTAGGCAGAAAAACTCAAGACGTGAGAGAGAGCAGACTTCAGGTGCCCAGAGCCAGCGCACCTGCCAGAGCCAGGGAGTGAGACAGGAGTCCCTCTGGAACCAACAAGGAACAAGGAACATTTTTTGGGTCCTTGGGAATTAACCAGGTCTGCTGGGGACCCATCCCCAAAAGTAACAAAACTGGAAAACCAGGTGGGCAAGAAAGTGCAGACACTGAGCACCCCCTAGAGGAAGGTATTGAGAAAAGTCTCAAAGGACTGAGGACTGCTCATTAACTTCATACATACACACACACACACACACACACACACACACACACACACACACACACACCAAACCAAAAAAAACCTACAAAAAAGACAAAAAATCAGCAGACTCTGATTTCTGACTAAAGAGGGAACTGAAAACATCCAAAAAAATGGCTAACTGTGTTCAGGAGCCTCAAAATCCCATCAAGAAATCAAAAAAGAAAGCTGTCACCCTTGAAACTTTTAAGGAGGAAAAACTCAGGCTACAGAGAAAATACTGGACGAAACTCAAACAAAGGCAAAACTAAAAAAAAAAAATGGTCCACAAGCCCTGGAAGAGTCTCAAATGGAGCTTGTCATCAGAAACATGGAAGCCCTTGTTTGGAAAGAGAAGTGGGAAATGGTTCAAAAAGAAAACCAACAAATTATATTAGAGAACCAAAAAATTACAGCTGAATGCCAAAAGATTAAAGCAGAAAAAAGGCCTTAAGGACCAGAATTAAGCAAATGGAAACCAATGATTTTGCAAAACAGCAAGAATTAATAAAGCAAAGACAAAAAATTAATGAATTAGAAGAAAACATTAATTATCTCACTAACAAGGTGACAGACCAGGAAAACAGAGGAAGGAGAGACAACATAAGAGTCATTGGTCTACCTGAAAAACCAGAGATTAACAAAATTTCGATGCCATACTACAAGAAATCATAGAAGAGAATTGCCCTGATATTCTCAAACAAGGGGGCAAAATAGAAATAGAAAAGATTCATAGAACACCCTCTATCCTAAATCCCAAAAAGACAACCCCCAGGAATATAATTGCCAAATTTAAGAAATTCCAAGCTAAGAAAAAACATCTTACAAGAAGCTAAAAAGAGGAACTTCAGATACAGAGGAGCACCAATAAGAATTACACAATACCTTGCAGTAAACATGCTAAGAGACCTTAAAGCTTGGAAAATGATATTCAGAAAGGCAAGAGAACTGGGTCTTCAACCAAGAATTAGCTACCCATCAAAACTGACTATATACTTCCAGGGGAAAGTATGGGCATTCAACAAAATAGAAAATTTCCAAATATTTGCAAAGAAAAGACCAGAACTCAGTGGAAAGTTTGACATCCAACCACAAAGAGCAAGAGAAACATGAAAAGGTAAATATGAAAGAAAGGGAAAAGGAGAAAAGTGTTTTTCCCCTTTTATTCAAAATTTCTTCTATAAAAGATACAATTAGATCAAATTATATATACTAACATGTGGGGGAAATGTTATGTGTAACATTCAAAAATTGTATGCAATAATAGAGTAACCTGAAGAATCACTCAGAGGGAAAGATCAGGGCATTAACATGATGTGGAGGGGAGAAGAAAGATAAAGGGGGGTATTAATGAGGGTATTAAGATATACTTGAAGAAATACAAATAAATTAAATAGAATAATCTTTGTCACACAAAGATACACATGGGAAGGGGAAGGGAAGAATTCTCTTATAAGAAGGAGAGGGGAAAAGTGCAAAGTATTACTTAAACCTCACTCTCAGTGAAATCAACTCTGTGTGGGAAGAGCATCTAGATCCATTGGGATCTTCAATTCTATCTTATCCAACAGGGCAAGGGAGAGGGGAAACGAAGGGGGACTGGGGGGAGGGAGTACAAAAAGGCAGGGAAGGAGAAGGGGGAGGGCAAGGGAACAAAAAGGGAGGGGCCAAAAAGGGAAGGGAAACAAGGGAGGGGACCAGGGGGACTGATTTAAAGTAAATCACTGGTTTAAAAGGTTATAGTAAAAGAAGAAAGGATAGAATTAGGGGAGTATATCAAAATGCTGGGGAATTCACAAATGACGATCATAACATTGAATGTGAATGGGATAAACTTACCCATAAAATGGAGATGAATAGCAGAATAGATTAGAATTCAAAACCCTACCATATGTTGTCTTCAAGAAACACACATGAGGAGGGTAGATACTCACAAGGTCAGAATTAAATGTTGGAGTAAGACCTATTGGACCTCAACTGACAGAAAGAAGGAAGGAGTAGCAATCATTATATCTGACAAAGCCAAATCAAAAATAGACCTGATTAAAAGGGATAGGGAAGGTAAATACATCCTGATAAAAGGGAGTATAGACAACGAGGAAATTTCACTAATCAACATTTATGCACCAAATGGTATAGCACCCAAATTTCTAATGGAGGAACTACTAGAATTGAAGGAGGAAATAGATAATAAAACTATACTAGTGGGAGATCTGAACCAACCACTATCAAATTTAGATAAATCAAATAAAAAAATAAATAAGAAGTAAAAGAGGTGAATGAAATCTTAGAAAAATTAGAGTTAATAGATATATGGGGAAAAATAAATAGGGACAAAAAGGAATACACCTTCCTTTCAGCAGCACATGGCACATTCACAAAGATTGACCATACACTAGGTCATAAAAACATGGCATACAATTGCAGAAAAGCAGAATTAATTAATGCAACCTTTTCAGATCATAAGGCAATAAAAATAATGATAAGTAAGGGTACATGGAGAGCAAAATCAAAAATCAATTGGAAATTAAATAATATGATACTCCAAAATTTGTTAGTTAGAAAACAAATCATAGAAACAATTAATAATTTCATTGAAGAAAATGACAAGGTGAGACATCCTTTAAAAACAAAGCAGTACTCAGAGGAAAATTCATATCCCTGAGTGCACATATTAAAAAATTAGGGAGGGCAGAGATCAATCAGTTGGAAATGCAAATCAAAAAAACTTGAAAGCAAACAAATTAAAAACACCCAGAAGAAAACCAAATTAGAAATCCTAAATATTAAGGAAAAAATTAATAAAATTTAAAGTAATAGAATTATTGAACTAATAAATAAGAAAAGAAGCTGGTACTTTGAAAAAAAACAAACAAAAAAGGCAAAGTACTGGTCAATCTAATTTTAAAAAGGGAGAGAAGAATAGCAAATTAGCAGTGTCTCTGATGAAAAGAGGGAACTTATCTCCAAAGAAGAGGAAATTAAGGCAATCATTAAAAACTTCTTTGCCCAATTATATGGCAATAAATATGCCAATCTAGGCAATATGTACAAATACTTACAAAAATACAAATTGCCTAGACAACAGAAGAAGAAATAGAATTCTTAAATAATCCCATATCAGAAAAAGAAATTGGACAGGCTATCAAAGAACTCCCTAAGAAAAAATCCCCAGGGCCACATGGATTCACAAGTGAATTCTATCAAACATTCAAAGAACAGCTAATCCCAATACTATATAAACTATTTGACATAATAAGCAAAGAGGGAGTTCTACCAAATTCCTTTTAGGACACAAACATGGTATTGATTCCAAAGCCAGGAAGGTCAAAAACAGAGAAAGAAAACTATAGACCAATCTCCCTAATGAACATAGATGCAAAAATCTTAAATAGGATACTAGCAAAAAGACATCAGCAAGTCATCAGGAGGTTCATTCACTATATTCAAGTAGGATTTATACCAGACACACAGGGCTGGTTCAATATTAGAAAAACCATCCACAGAATTGACAATATCACCAAGCAAACCAACAAAAATCACATTATTATCTCAATAGAAGTAGAAAAAGCCTTTGATAAAATACAACACCCATTCCTATTGAAAACACTAGAAAGTATAGGAATAGAAGTGTCATTCCTAAAAATAATAAACAGTATGTATCTAAAACCATCAGCCAACATCATCTGCAATGGGGACAAACTAGATGCATTCCCAATAAGATCAGGAGTGAAACAAGGATGCCCATTATCACCTCTATTATTTATCATTGTACTATAATCACTAGCAGTAGCAATTAGAGAAGAAATAGAAATTGAAGACATTAAAATTGGCAAGGAGGAGACCAAGTTATCGCTCTTTGTGGATGATATGATGGTCTACTTAAAGAATCCTAGAGAATCAACAAATAGCTAGTTGAAATAATCAACAATTTTAGCAAAGTTGCAGGATACAAAATATACCCTCATAAGTCATCAGCATTTCTATATATTTCTAACCCATTTCAGCAGCAAGAATTAGAAAGAGAAATCCCATTCAAAAACTCCTTAGACAAAATAAAATACTTAGGAATCTATCTCTGAGATAAGCACAGGAACTATATGAACACAACTACAAAACACTCTTCACACAACTAAAATTAGACTTGAGCAATTAGAAAAATATTGACTGCTCATGGTTAGTATGAGCCAATATAATAAAAATGACCATCTTATCTATCTCTTTAGTGCCATACCTATTGAACTTCCAAAAAATTTTTATTTTACTGAATTAGAAAAAAAAAACATCACAATGTTCATTTGGAAGAAAAAAGGATTAAGGATATCCAGGGAAATAATGAAAAAAAAATACAAAGGAAGGTGGCCTTGCAATCCCAGATTTCAAACTATACTACAAAGCAGTGGTCATCAAAACAATTTGGTACTGGCTAAGAGACAGAAAGGAGAACTAGTGGATAGACTTGGAGTAAGTGACCCTAGCAAGACAGTCTCTGACAAACCCAAAGACCCCAGCTTTGGGGACACAAATTTACTATTTGACAAAAACTGCTGGGAAAACTGGAAGACAGTGTGGGAGAGATTAGGTTTGGATCAACACCTCACACCTTACACCAAGATAAACTCAGAATGGGTGAATAACTTGAACATAAAGAAGGAAAGTATAAGTAAACTAGGTGAACACAGAATAGTATACATGTCAGACCTGTGGGAAAGGAAAGACTTTAAAACCGAGCAAGACATAGAAAGAGTCACAAAATGTAAAATAAATAATTTTGATTACATCAAATTAATGTTTTTGTATAAACAAAACCAATGTAACTATAATCAGAAGGGAAGCAACAAATTGGGAAATAATCTTCATAACAAAAACCTCTGACAAAGGTCTAATTACTCAAATTTACAAAGAGCTAAATCAATTGTACAAAAAATCAAGCCATTCCCCAATTGATAAATGGGCAAGGGACATGAATAGGCAGTTTTCAGATAAAGAAATCAAAACTGTTAATAAGCCCATGAAAAAGTGCTCTAAATCTCTGATAATCAGAGAGATGCAAATCAAAACAACTCTGAGGTATCACCTCCCTCCTAGCAGATTGGCTAACCTGACAGCAAAGGAAAGTAATGAATGTTGGAGGGGATGTGGCAAAGTTGGGACAATAATTCATTGCTGGTAGAGTTGTGAATTGATCCAACCATTCTGGAACTATGCCCAAAGGGCACTAAAAGACTGTCTGCCCTTTGATCCAGCCATAGCACTGCTGGGATTGTACCCCAAAGAGATAATAAGGAAAAAGACTTGTACACGAATATTCATAGCTGCGCTCTTTGTGGTGGCCAAAAACTGGAAAAATGAGAGGATGCCCTTCAATAGGGGAATGGCTGAACAAATTGTGGTATATGCTGGTGATGGAATACTCTTGTGCTAAAAGGAATAATAAAGTGGAGGAATTCCATGGAGACTGGAATAACCTCCAGGAATTGTTGCAGAGCGAAAGGAGCAGAACCAGGAAAACATTGTACACAGAGACTGATACTCTGTGGTACAATTGAAGGTAATGGACTTCTCTGTTAGGGACAATGCAATGTTCCTGAACAATCTGCAGGGATCTTGGAGAAAAAACACTATCCACTAGCAGAGGACAAACTGTGGGAGTAAAAACAATGACGAAAAGCAACTGCTTGACTACAGGGGTTGAGGGGATATGATTGAGGAGAGACTCTAAATGAACACCCTAATATTAGTAAATACCAACAATATGCAAATGGGTTCGAATCAAGGACATATATGATATCCAGTGGAAACATGTGTCGACTATGGGGGGGAGGAAGGAAAAGAAAATTATCTTTTTTCCCAGTGAATAATGTTTGAAAATGTCCAAATAAAATAATGTTTAAAAGGGAAAAAAAAAATAAAGAAACCTAGCCCCGTTCAAAAAACTAACTAAATAAATAAAATAAAATATAAATTATACATATATAATATAAAATAAAAAAATAAAAAATAAAATAAAAAAATAAAATAATATTACTTTAGAAACACAGGAGGAAAATGACTGCTTGATCATATAGTTTGATGTGTATATGATTGGGGATAGACTCTAAAAGATTACCCTGATGCAAATATCAATAATATGGAAATAGATCTTGATTAATGACACATATAAAACCCACTGGAATTGTGTGTTGGCTATGGGAGGGGACTGGGAGAAGGGGAAGGAAAGAACATCATTCTTGTAACCATGGGAAAATATTCTAAATTAACTAATTATATAAATAAACTTTTAAAAAATTAAATTACTCTAATTAATTCTCTTATTTTGTCAGCATATACACCTTGGACTCCAAACTGAACCTGAGGAGCTGAATGGACTATATTGAATAGGGGCAACTGGGAAAAAGCTTTTTATGATCTCAAGTTGCTTTCATGCACAAAGAATTATTTTTTTTCAACACTCGTAGTCTCTCAGTTTTGCTTATAAGTCTGTTAAACTGGAAATGTCATAATATCAGAAGAATGAAAATTGCAACTTACTGTTAAAGACATTGCCATGTTTTTCCATCAATCTGTTACAAACCAATGCTCAGGACCTTTGAGGCATTGGTGAATAGAACATTCAGCCAGCTGAGCCCCTCTAAGTCAATGAACAAGCAGGCCATTTTAAGTAACAAAGATAGACAGAGACAGAGACAGAGACAGAGAGAAAGAGAGAGAGTTCTTCCCTCTATGGTCCCCTGAGATTTGCAGTGTCCTAGATCTAGGAGAACTCCAAATAAATAAATTCCCTTCAGACTACCTCATTCCCTAAATTTCAAGTCCTACAGAGGTCCCTGGGCTTCTGAGAGACTGTGACATACCTGTGGACACAGCCAGTATGTACCTAAGGTAGGACTTTAACCAAGTCTTCTTAAATAGATCAGTTTGTTTGTTTGTTTTTTATCCAACATACACAACTATGTTTTCCTATGCCATACAATTCTTATTATCCTTGTTTTAGAGAGGAAGAAACCAAGTATCTGAAAGAAAAAGTAAGTGACCTGATCATAGACCAAAAGGATTTTTTAGATAGGACTCAAACCCAGTACTCTTTGTATTATACCACAATAGATGATGTGTGAATTCTCTTCCAAATCTGCAATCGTATAATTTAATTCTCCTTTTAAATTCTATTTACCAGAATCATATGCTGTGAACCATACAATGAAAAATATTTTAATGTTAATGATGTGATTTTGTACATCATCATCATCTCTGATCTTCAACCTTTACATATGAAGAATATCAGTTCTATTTTTAAACTAAAACATGTCACAAATAATAACAAACATAATTATTGTATGTATGTAAATAATGCAAGTAATGGGGAAAGAACTAGAAGGTATTGATTTCTAACTAGGGCCACATAGGACAAAGCTTCAAAATTGTCCTGTGAAGTTATACCTCTGGATAAATGTTGCAAAAACATATCACTTTTGGAATTTAGCTCTAAATTATGTCTAGCAGTTTAATTTCACCTACATTATTAATGCATGACGTCTTAATTTCTTGATTTTAAGAAAAAAAAAGACCCAGATATATTAACACCCCATTCTCACATCAATACCAGTACCAGCACTACCATATATTTGCTTATCTTGGGCCATCTTTTTGTCCCTGAATTGGAATATTTTGTACATAACCTATTACATGAATATCTGCAAGTCACTTCTCAAGGAGTAAATTTCTTCTATTATGACTGTGAGATGCTTTTATTACAATGCGAAGCAGAAAAAAATAATTTGCTTCTCCTATTCCCTCAGTATGTCCAAAGTAAATTAGACAGTCATTTATTAGTATTTAATTGGGAGGCAGCTACGTGGTTTAGGGAATTGAGATCCAGGCCTAGAAAAGGGAAATTCATGATTCAAACTGGCCTCAGATACAGATTGATTTTCTAGTTATGTCACCCTTAGGCAAGATGCTTAACTTCAATTGCCTAGCCTTACAGTTCTTCCTTGGAACCAAGTATTACTTCAAAGACAGAATGCAGAATTTAAAACAATAATGAAGTAGATATTTTATAATGAGGTTTTTTATCTTCTAATATTCTTCTTTCTTAGATCCTATAGTTAAAATCTGTCTGTATAAAACCTGAAGTACTTCAAAACAGATGTACTTGTGGTATTTAAAAAGTTTTCTGGGTTCTATATGTTATGACTAGTACTTCTAAATTTCTGGGGTTATAAAATACATATAAAGAAATCAATTTTCTACATTATCTAAGATCTGTACAAATGAAAAATTTGATGCTTTTTTATATTATAGTCTGCAATAAATACAACTAGAAAATAATCCAAAATATAAATAATACTATGTATGTGTGTATGTATTGTCAGTAAAACCGCATATATTTTTACTCTGGCAAAACGTGGATAATGAGTGACAGATGAAACCTTCCCTGTCAGCTCATTCTCATAATATTTTGCAACAATTTGGATGGTAGGAGTATGAAATCAAAGATATCCTTTCAAAATTTCATGATGAATATTAATGTCATGCAGATTTTTGGATCTCAAGTGTTTAAAATTTCTTCTTTTTCTATCTTTAGGGACAACTAAGTGGCTCAGTGGCTAGCATGCTGAATTTGAAGTCAGAAAGATGAGTTCAAATTTGTCCTTAAATACTTGTTATGTGACCATGGACAAGTCATTCATCCTTTGTTTTCGTCAGTTTTTAAAACTATAAATGTAATATTAATATCACCAAAACCATAGTGACATGAATGGGAATAAAATGAGGACTTTTTAAATGATTAATCCATTCCCTGACACACAATAAGTATTTAATAAATGTTTTCCAACTCTCTTCCTTCCTAGAGTTAAATATAAGAACTATGTTCATAGATGGATAAATTTAGGACTTGAAAGAATCCCAGAGATAACCTAGGAGTCAGAAACCATCTCAGATTTATCCCTCAAATCCAAACTCTTGCTACCCTAGGAAATGGAAAATCAGAAATTAATTTAAATCAAACTTGTAATATCAAAGAGAAGATCAAATAAGAGTTTCAAATGTATGGGGACAGAGGAAAAATCATTTCCCCAAAAATATTCTCTCTTAAAAAAGAGATTGTGTTATGGATTGAGGGCTAAATGCAATTTGTGTACATTTAAAGTCTTTAAAAATTTGAGTATGCTAAAGGAAGTTATGTCTCAAAGATTCTCTAATATCATTGTATACCTGTGAATCACAAAACATGATAGTTTCCTCAGATTACATTAATGATCATGAAAAAGGCAATGGAGAGATTTTTGGTGGGCATGAATAGATAATAAAAAGAAAAAGAAAAAAAAGTTGAAAGAGAACAAAAGTAAAAATGCAATCAAAGAAATATAGGAGCAAAAAAAGTTACTTAATTGTTCTGATGAGATTAGAAATAACTGAAGTTTGTCTATTTTCAGATGTCAAAAATCACCAGAATTCACAACTACCTCTAGCACCACTTTGGGCTAACCTTCTCTGGTTTATTTATAAGATAATAGTCTCCCAAACCACACAATATTATTATAGCAGGTCTATGAGTGTTTTTTTTAATTACCTACGCTCAATGTTAAGTAATATACATATAGGAAATATAATGAGTTAGGGGATAGTCAGTTATTCAATCAGTAAATAAGCACAGGACCTACTATAATAGGAATGGCCAACTATGCCAGGGACAGTAATAACCTTTGGGTTTATAAAAGAAGGCAGAAATTGTCCCTGATTACAAGGATCTCCAGTTTAATGGAGGAAACAATGCAAAAATGTACATACCAACATGCTATGTAGAAGATAAATAGGAAACAATTACAGTAGGGAATGTGCTAGAATTAAGGGAGATATGAAAATAATGAGTCTAGGTAATTTTAAAATATTTGAATGGCCTTCTTCCCTTTCTGTTTCAGAAATGTCATTATTCATTAACACCATTGGCAGAAAAGATTAATAATACAACAGAACTAGAAGTGTCTTCAAAAAGTATATAGTTTATTCCATTGATTTTACAAATGAAGAAACTGAAAATGAAAGATGCAAAGTTACTTGCCCAAGTTTTTTCTAGTTAATTAGTAGTAGAGTCAAGACTGAAACTCCAATCTCCAGATTTGCATTCTAGTGCTCTTTTTTTTTTCTTTTTTAAACCCTTATCTTCCATCTTGAGATCAATACGATATATTGGTTCCAAGGCAGAAGAGAGGTTAGGGCTAGGCAGTGGGGATGACTGACTTGCCCAGGGTCACACAGCTATGAAGTATCTGAGACCAGATTTGAACCTAGGACCTCCCATCTCTAGGCTTGGTTCTCAATCTACTGAGCCATGTAGATGCCCCCCCCCCATGCCCTTTTCTAATTTCAAATTGTCTCACCTCCCTGGAAATAAATAAAAGTCTAGGTCAAGCAAAAAAGAGATTAGCCACTTTTGATGTTGGCATGATTTCGTGCCCTGGGTTTCTCTCAAGAATCTTGAATTCCCCATCAGTATGGTTTGCACTGATTTCTTCAGCCTTTCCAATTTACTTATGTGGTTTCCAAGGGGCCATATTTTTATTTAACCTTTAAAAGGCATTTCATTTTCAAAATGTCAACATCACCAAGAATTATGAGAAACCACTGAGGTCATTCAGACTACAACCAGGACCACTCTTGAGAGCAGGTCCTGAAAAAGATGGCAAATGGGCCATTTTATTTAACATTCCACTTGATTGACTTTTAGGTTGAACAAAGTCAGTTTGTCTGGGGTTGCATAATCAACTCACTGAGTGAGTGATTAGTTAGAGCAATATACAACACTGTGACATTTAAACAGAGTTTGTTTGGTATGGTAGAAGACCAAACTTTGAATCCCAAACATATTTAATTAAAATAAAGTAATTATTGCCAAGCTATATTTGAACAGACAATACAGTAGCAGCAATTATCTGCAATTATGCAACTCCAGTCCCAGAATAATAGAGGCTTCAATGTCACTAAGCACAATGGGGATAATTACTCTTTCTATTATTCTGATAGGCATGTAATTAGTAATTGAAAAAAAAAACCTTTATTGGGACATAATAGCCATGCATTCCATAAAGACTTACAGTAGAAGCCGCTGGATTAATTGTATTGTACTTAAAAACTGACCTTTTTATTGAAGCTTTAAATCTGGGATGGGCCCTTTTTTTTCAGCTGAAGCCCAATTTTGCCTTCCCAGATATTAGAAAGAGAAGAAGCTCATTGCTCCTCAGACATACTTGGATGTCAAACAATCACACAACTGCCTTTTAAGGTTTTAAATTCCTGGTGAGGATTTTCCCTCAAAAAGAAATATATTGTTTTTTGACCAGTGATACTGACAATAAAAATTATGTGAATGTCTACAAAGGAACAGGTTGTAAACAGGCATGCTCGTCTTAAAACAATGCAAAAATCTGAAAATTCCAATTGTTAAAAGAGAGGAACAAGATATTGTTATTATTAGGACTTGTTGATTAACAAAAAAGTTGTCTGTCATTCTGTTTCGTTTGTTTAAGGTTCTCAGCTGCTCTGGGGTCCTTAAGAGATTGTTACAAATGTTCATGAAGAAGTGGTTGGCTCCATTTCCAAAATTTGTTTTTTAGGTAAAATTTCAGTAACAGGCTTTTACAAAAAAAAGAATATGCTACAGTGTTTTGAGGTTCTGACATCCTCTCTGTTCCCTGTGCATATGACACTCTTAAAGTACATTTATATTGACCAATAGCTTTTAGTTCATACTGCCAAAGGAGGGGTTTGAACTAGATGGTTTCTAATGGCCTTTGCAGCTCTAAATATATGATCCTATTCATTCCATTTACCTAGAACAGTTCTTTTTGTACATTTAAACTGTCTTAATTTTTTATGAATTTGAGTCTCAGTTTTTTTAATATAATTTTGCCTTTCCATCAGGATTTTTTTGTTATGCTTTGGTTTTATTTGTTTGGGGACTATGCATTTGTTTACTCTGATTTCATTAATGTAGAAAGTGTGAAAATGTGTTCCACTGAGGTGAACCAGCAATTTTTCAGAAACATACCTTAGAGGGTTGCTTGGGGTACCATAGGATTAAACATTTTTGCATATCCATAATCATTTAGGAAGATTTGTTTTTGTTTCAGATGCAAAGCTTTAACTGAGGTTTTCCTACATGTTTCACTTTTAACATTCAGAAATGTTCAATAAATGTTTCTATTTTTAAAATTGCTGTAAATAAAAATAAAATGAATGTCTTTGTCTTTCTGTCTCTGTCTCTTTCTCACAGACAAGTGCACGCACTCCCATTCTCTCTCTTTCCTCCCTCCCTCCCTCTCCCTCCCTCCTCCTCCCCATTTTGTGAATGCTTCTCCATACCTCTGTCTCCTTCCTCATCTCAATATCAGTCTAAAATCTAAACTTAAGATAGAGTATTATATCATAAAATTAAGGAAAGAGATGAAATTTGTAGACTTTGCAAGAACGTTCCCAAATTTTGTTGAAGTTGAATTTTATTTTAAAGTGCTAGTTTTATGTATGTTGGCCATTTTTTATGTGTACAATGAATTATTCTCAAGTGGAGCAGTCTCAGCATAAATATATTTATGATTTGCCATTTGTTGTTGATTTAGCCATTGTTGATTAGCCATTTGTGTTTGCCTTTCTTTCCTTTTGACTTTCACCAATATGTTTGTAGGAAAATGTGTACAGCTACAGACTGAAAGTGCTATTCTCAAATACATTTCTCTAACTCTGCACTGTTTACTTGATGCATACTAAGGAATCACATGAAATTTATTCTAGTGTCCTGAAAATTAAATGCTCAAAGAGCACACACTGAGTACTGCTTCCATCAGACCAAGCATAGTAGGAGAAAATCTAATATTTACAAACTTGAAATACTAGAGCTAAAAGGACATCATATTTACAGTTGGCAATACAGTGTTAGTTCTTGAGTGAAAAAGCTGCATAATCACACTGTGGTTATAATTTCTCTGATTTTTGAAAATGTTTATATCAGTTTCTGGATCGCATATCACCTTTTATACATTTTTCTATCTCTGAGATTTATTTTCCTTTAACAATTTACTAAAACCAAATATGGACTACGGTATCTGGGAAATAAAAGGGAGTCATTAATGCCTATAGAGAAAACTCACAGAACCAGCAAACTTTGTGTTCAAGTTCTCCTCCTGACACACAGTTGCTATATGACTGTGGACAAGTTACATAAATACTTCAATGGTCCCAACAACTCTTTAAGACTGTTTATAGACTAAAGAACTGTTGCTAACCTAAAATAGTAGGAGGAATTTCCTTAAATATCTCTATTTAAATCAAGTCATAATAGGTCCTGGTTCCCTCTCTCTCAAACATATTTATTATAAAGTGACAATTATAAAATAGCAAAGATAAAGATATTGAGGAAAGTTAAAAATAGGCTTGTCTTTTCCATTAGCATCTTTAATATCATTTTATATTTATTAAGTGCTCTGGTATTAGTCTGTGGGTTTTTGTTGTTGTTTTTTAAACCCTTACCTTCTGTCTTAGAATCAGTACTTTGTATTAAATCTAAAGCATACGAGATTTAAGAGCTAGGCAATGTGGGTTAAGTGACTTGCCCAGGGACACACAGCTAGGAAGCCTCTGAAACCAGATATGAAACCAGGACCTCCTATCTCTAGGCCTGGCTCTCAATCCTCTGAGCCACCCAGCTGCCCCCAGTAGGTGGTTTTACAGGATATGGGAGAGGCAAATTGAATGCATTCAGGAAGTTTTCCATCTAGGACAAAAAGATATGTGAGGGTCATACCAAATAGAAAAGGTTAATAAATAAGAAATTGAAAAACTCATATGCCAACTAAAGATTTATATGAAAATGCCATACCCAGTATCCATAATAATGATAGAGCCTAATTCCAGAGAGACGAGAAGGGAACAATAATTTATTAAACACCTAATGTACAAAATCCTAATATGTGTGTTTTCAGGAACTATATGTCCTAAAAATGTTTATGCATTTCAAAGGTCTTCATTCACAGAGACATAAACACAAATTATATATTTTGAAAAAACAGGCACATCATTGTTTAAAAATTCATTTTCTTGCCTGGATAACTCAAGATCCCAATGAACAGGCTTTATAAGCTGCTAAGAGGCTGCTTTTGGTGGCAGTCTTTTGTAGGCCTTTGTTATTAAAAAAAAAAAAAGAATGTCCTAAAGTTGGTATCATTTCAACAATACAAAAAAACAAGAATGTTGTTGCAGTGTTAAATTTTGGATTGTTAAAAATGTCATCTCAAGTCAAGTCACTGATCTGTTTGCATTTGATAAATTTACGAGAGTGAATTGATCTCTGATTCTTGGTTGACTTCTTTTATGAGTGAGGTGGAAAAGCGAAGAGAAGAGCATCTGGACCTATGATTCCTTCTTTATTGGAAACTTCTTCAATCAATATACATCAACAACTCTCTGTACCTTAGAATCTTAGGAAACGCTGAGAGGTAGAATTAATTGCCCATATGTGACCATGTGTGACTCATAGTCAGTACTTTAGCCTACATCTTCATGAATCCAAAGTCAGTCATCTATCCACCATCTCCTACTACCACTCTTTCTCATCAATCAGACGGCATTGATGACCTCTGTTCTTCTCAGAGAGAAGTTGTGAAGATTTCACAAAAGTGCTTTGTAAAGTGTAAAAAACTATACAAAAGGAAAATGAGAAAAGGCTGGTTTTTATTTCATTTTAATGAGTTAAAGTTAGATGCATGTTCTTAAACCTTTTAGAATGAGGCAAGAAAATAATCAATCTTAAAAGCTTCATAAAATGCAGTGAATCAGAACCAAATGAGGACCCTAGAGCAGTCATAATTATCAGTCATAATTATATTATATGTGGGAGGGCAGTCATCTGGAGAAATAGATCCTTCAGTTTCCTCCTTTCTTTTCCCCTCCCTCTTCTACCTCAACAATTCAGGTTCATCTTTTTTTTCTTTTTTTAATAATCAAATCCATTGAAATGATTGATGCCAGAATCACCTTTCAAAGCTGAAAGGAATCTTAGAGATGACCTAGTCTAGGCATAATTTATGAAGGGTATTCTTTTATGCTATTCATAAAATGTTTTAAGGGCACACATTGTAATTAACAGCATTCTGCATGTTTTTAATGTGAGAGTGTAGAGGACTTTCTTTGGAAACTATTACATGTTTGAATAGTTTTGTCCAGTGAATTTAAAGGGTTATTTTGTTTGTTTCCTTTATTTTGAAGAATTTTAAATGAGTCTCAGAAATCCCTGAGTTGCTCCAAGGATGGGAATTATACCACCCTTATCATATATATTATTCCTGTTTAACTATTAGATGTACTTGTGGTTTTCATATGCTAAAAGGATTCTAGAAAGAAATACCAAGCCATATAAATTGACCTTTTACAATGAAAAGAAGTCTTCCACTAAATTGAGGTTGTGATTCATATGCCAGGTTTATCAGGAATTAAGTTGTCTGGCCCTTGGCTCCTAGCAATTTCCCAGTAAGCTGATAAGCAGGGGCAAGAGCCTGGTGATCTCCAATAAAACATGAGTTAATAGGCTAATGATCAGGAAGGTGATAGAGAAAAATTTGAGTCAAGCATAATGCCAGACCAATTCATACCTAGAAATATAATGTGTTCTAAGTGTAGAATTTTTATGTTAGTTTTTTTTCTCCTAGTGCCTCTTACCCACCTGAAATTATATTCTATATACTTATATAAACTCATATGCACACATGTAGTCTCTTCTGATAGAAAAAATGTCAGTGCATTGAGGACTAATTTATCTTTTTTTCTTGGTATCTCTTTTGCCTAGCACAGTTGCCAGCACATAGTCGTTACTTAATATATCCTTGTCATTTATAAAATACACATAAATATGTATTTCCTATTCTGTCCAGTGGTATACATATAAATGTATATATTTTATAAATGATAAAAATTTCTATTATGTATATTTATAAAATACATATAAATATGCATTTTATAAAGCACCTTTAAGTTACTTCTTGCTTGCTAAAATCAGTCTAATAAAATTATCTATGAAGAGTATTTCATGAAGTGATTTCTTTTTTCCCCTGGATTTTCATTTTAAAATGAGAAACATGTTCCCATGAGAAAAATCCCAAATAGACAGAATAAAACCTTGTGTTGAGAAAGTAGTTGTAATTCAAGTCAGACTTGTGATATACTATTCCTAATATTCACATTTATTTTTCCTTTTGTGTGTATCTCTCTTTCTCTGAGTATGTGTGTACCTGTGCTTTCTTCAATGTAGAGAACTGTATAGGAGAAGGTATATTCTTAAAATGTGTCATGGGACACTAAGAGACTAAATGACTTGCTCAAGTGGTAGTATTTTAATGCAGGTCTATATATCCCATCTATTAAATATGGAAGATATAGAGTACCTGTACTTTTGTTTGTATCTTCATCCAATTCTTCTTTCCCACAATTAGCTTCTAAACTCCCGACTAGCAGCAATCCTTTCCAAGGCAGTATAATAATACAGCTGATAGAATACTGCCTCTGGAGACAGGAGCAAGGTTCAAATCCCATTTCTGAGGTTACCTTAAACAAGCCATTATTTCTTGGTATTTTAGTTTCTTCACCTCTAAATTTGGGAAATGGCCTGGATGACTTCCAAAATTCTTAGAAGTATATCTGGGATTACTTTAGTACTTACAGTATATCACTTAGTATTTCAGAGTTAATAACATTTAATTAATTAATCCCAGTAACTTCTATAAAGTAGGTGTTCATATAGATTTGTTAATTTTGTCAAAAGCAATGAACATTCTGTCACTCATGATCCTTTTACTCTACAATAATAGAAACTGGATAATACATGATTTTTGACCCCATGAAAAGCTTGTTTTAGCATTAGTATAGCTATACCATCCAATTGACCCTCACTTAATTGATCTTTCCAGCTTAAAGAAAATTTGATTCACAGGTGTGTGGGTGGGCTATCCAGTGGGTATTCTTATAAATGTTTAACATCCAGGACTCCAATAGATATAGATATAGATATAGATATATATAGAAGATAGTGATAAATAACTGGAGAACTATGACACATACACATAGACAGATGGGCACATTTACACAATATAAATGTATAAAGAATTATTTATAACACTTTTAAATTCAATCTTCATCATTAACATTTTCTCCATCTTTTTATAAGTCTAGACAATTAACAAAATAATCAATTAGGACCAGAATTGGTCCTAGAGACCAGAATGGTATGTTTCAGTTTGCATTTGGCCTCTCTCTGTTCCTTCTGTTGTGTATAGTTATCCTTTTTATTTTTATTTTTTTGCAATGAGTCTCCTGGAGTTGTTCTGGACCCTTACCTTGTTGATAATAGTTGTCCTTCACAATTGATCATCATACATGACTGTTGTTACTGTATAGTAGTAGTAATCTCTCAGTAACCAAGGATGATTATTGTCTTTGTGTGTTTTTGTGCACAAAGACATTTGTGCATGAAGATTTAAGTGGGAAAGTTGATGCACAGAGACAGTCCTACTCTCTCGGCATTGGAAGCCTGGGTCCATTGGCACGAAAAGTTGTTATATCTGGAGACTTCCTCAGCTGTATTGGATGGCCGTGTTGTCTTTTGTGCTCCAACATGCCCTAAGCACTCCACAGTGCCTTGCTGCATCGCCATCTCAGCCGTTGAACCTTCTTATTGGTTTCTTCCATCTGTTCAGCCGAAGCAGTCTTCACATGCTGGGTGAGCAAAGCCCTGGTTCACCAGGGGTCCATGACGACCCGATGGCTACCCTCACAAGGTTTAGCCAGCCTGTCGAAGCCGTTGCCCGGGGTGTGGCCACTGCCGAATGCTAGCAGCTACTAGGAGCCACAAGTGAGAGCTGGGTGTCAGGTGAGAATCAGAGGCAGGAGAGCTGTACTAAGAGGGCACGACAAGCCCTCCATACGAGAGATACTACCCCTCCCTGAGCACCCCATACACCATATACTGTATACAGCATTCTAAACATTCTGGTTCTGCTCATTTCACTTTTCTTTACTTCATATAAGTTCATGTTTTTTTGTGATCATCTTGTTTGTCATTTATTATGGCACAATAGTATTCCATTACAATTATATACCACTATTTGTTCAGCTCTCCTCCAATTCATGGATGGTCTTCACATTCCAGTTCTTTGTTACCATAAAAAGGGTTGATATAAATATTTTTTATGCAGCTAGATTCTTTTCCTCTATATTTAATTTCTTTGAAATACAAACCTAGTAGTGATATTCTTGGGTCAAAGGACTTGTAAAGTTTTATGACTCCTTGGCCATGCTTCCAGATTGATCTCAGAACTGTTATATCTCAGGTCTTTTTTTTTTCACCTCATAATCCTTTTTATCTCCCACAGTAAAATAATATTGACAGATTTTTGCATATCGAGACTTTGCTATGCCATAAAAATATACAACATTTCATATTTGGAAGGAAAGATATGTTATTCCCTCAAAAAGTTATTGTGATGAGATTGTGAATTTTCTCATTCCCACAATAAGTATGGAGCTATTTACTAACATATTTCTTTCATTAGTCTGTATAGTTGTATATAATCTGTATAGTTGAGGTAACTTTTGAATTGATAATAAAGTAAATGATGTCATTATTTGTTTCATTAAAGCATATTGTCACAAAGAATTGGAAACTAAAGGGATATCCCTCACTTGGGAAATGGCTGAACACACCTGTGGTATGTGATGGTGATGGAATACCATAAATATATGGTGCCATAAGGAATGATGAACAGGGTGATTTGACAAAAAGCTGGAAAGTCCTGCATGAACTGATGCAGAGAGAAATAAGCATAACCAGGAGAATATTATACAAAGTAACTGCAGTGGTTTGGTGGAATGACCAAATGTGATAGACATTGCTGCTAACAGCACTACCAAGATCCAGGACAATTCTGTGGGACTTAAGAAAAAGAATTTTATCCACCTCCAGAGAAAGAACTCTTGGAATAGGAATGAAGATGAAAACATATGATTTATCAATTGTTTATTTGTGTATATGTTTTGGAGTTTTGGTTTTATAAGATTATTCATTTGCAAGAAGTAAAAGTATAGGAATGTTTTGCATGGCAATATATGTATAACCCAGATTAAGTTACTTGTCAGTTTCAGGAGAAAGGAAGGAAGAAAAGAGGCAGACAATGTGGATAATACAATTTTGGAAAACTTATGTAGAAATTTGTTATTAAAATAAAAATCCAAAATAAAATAAAATGAGGGGATTAAACTAAAAAAGCATCATCCTGGACAATTTAGGGAATTGTTAGTATAGACTAAAGAATGCAAAGGCAGACAGAATTTTAAATATGTATACAGTAGATAGTTGAAACCTATATTATTAGCAAGTAGGAAAGCCATTTTTCAAGCACCAAAAAGTACCAAAATTAGTGGTCATCAGTGAACAAGGAAAAAAAAAAGGTTGGCCAAAAGATATGTAAAAAAAAGATAAATCTGAAACAATAAAATGATGTAAGTATCAGATAAGTTCTTTCCTCTCACCACTGTAATGATCTTGGAAATTGAAATATCTGGGTAATGTGGTTAAAATGGTCCCTTTTTTGTCCTCCTTCCTCTCCTTATTATTGACTATATTTATGTGTAGGCTACTCAATAAAAAAAAACTTCTGGAATTATTTTAGTATAGTGAAAGCATATGAAATTTGGAGAAAGAATTTATAAGTTAAAATTCTGACTCTGCAATCGTGTGAACTTGGGTAGATCATTGGAACGTCTTCCTTAATATGTAAAATATCAAATGGGATGATAATGCTTGTACAATGGACTTCACAAAAGTTTTTTTTCAACAAACTGCAAAATAATTTATGAACATTAACTTTTATATCATTATTCTTAAACACTAAAATCATGAGTATCATAACTAGAAATATCAAGGGTCTTGGTATTAAAAAGTCTAAATAAACATTTTACTTTGTCATTTATTAGTTAGATGAACTTGAACAAATTGATTAATTTCTTCAAGCCTCATTTTCCCCTTATTAAAAAAAATGTTTGTTCTAATTACAGTGCATTGTGAGGATGTTGTGAGGATCAAGTGAGATGATGTTGCAACATATTTTGTAAACACATATATAGAACTCATCTTTCCCCTAAACTTGTCTCCTCTGCCAACTTCCTTATTATTTTTGAGAATACTACCAACCTCTTAGGCACTCGCACATCCTTAATGACATCCTCAAATACTCCATCATATCCATATCACATATCCAGTCTTTTATATCCTCATAATATTTCTAAGATTCTAGTAAATTTCCCCTCACTCCACTTACACAGCAGCACTCAGTTATAGACCCTTATCTCACACCAGAATTATTGCTAAAGCTTTCTAGTTGTTCTTCCTTGTTCAGTTTTTCCCCACTCCAATTCGTCTTCTACTCAATTGCCAATGACCTTCCCATATGTCTGACCATGTCTCTCTCTCTCTCTCTCTCTCTCTCTCTCTCTCTCTCTCTCTCTCTCTCTCTCTCTCTCTGTCTCTGTCTACAAACACACACACACACACACACACACACACACACACAGCTTACTCCAGAAATTCTATTTAGTGTTACCTTTAAATTCAAATTTCAAATATAACATTCAATTTGGTATCAAAGTCCTTCACAATTTAGCCCCTTTCTACATTTCCAGTCTTCTTATATCTTAGTCCTTTCTTCATTCTCTCCAAGCCTGATACATTAATCTACTTGATGTTCCACTCAAATGATACTCTATTATTCTCTCAACTCTATATTCCCTGGCTTTCCTCCCTGTGTAGTAAGCTTAACCTTCTCAATTCTACCTATTAACTTCCCTGGCTTCCTTTAAGATTCTGTTCAGATCTTACCTTCTGAATTAAGTCTTTCCTGATCTTCACTTCTTTTCAATTCCATCCTCCATTCCTAGAGACTTTGCTCTGAGATTACATTCCATCCACTCTATATATCTTGTAAATAATTTTTTCATATTGTTCTTCATTAGAATGTGAGCTCTCTCAATTGTAACCTTTGTGTTCCTATCACTTTAACAGCCTGCAGATAAGAAAGTCTAAAACTTCTCGTCAAGAAGACATCCTGCTTCCCTTGATATAAAGGAAGACTACTTATTACTAACAAGGACATAGTGTTAGCATTTGCAATGGTAACAATAATCATTTTGGGAGATCAATGCAGCATTAATCTTCTGTAGTCAACCACCTGAGTTTATTGAACCAGTTCCCTAAAAAAGAGCTAGAGCAATATGGTATAATAGAAAGAACACAAGTATAGAATCTGTATTCCTCAGTTAAAGACTTTGCTCCCCTATATTTCTTTAATCAACATACTTCATTCTTGACTTGGTTTTCTTCAGTTGTAAAATGATAGAAAAATCAACATGTTTCTGAAGATTGATATAAATAAACACTTGACTTCTCAGAAATTTCTTATTCCTAACTAAAGTTAGGTAATGTTGCATTTTTCCTTGGTTGAATATTATTTTGTTGACCTGGTCATATATTATTGTTGGCATAGGAAACACATAGGTAACTTCCTCTAGCAATGCATATTGACAGCTTCAAGTTGTAAAGTATTATCTGGGAGCACTGAGAAGATAAATGATTTTCTTGAGAGTTAAATATCCAGAAATTAAAATCTTTTGATATCAAATATTTTAAAATATAAAACTATTATCCTATTGTTCAAAATACAAATATTGCTCCTTCTGATCACTTATATCTTATTATCTTGAAATTCAAACAGATTCACATTTAGGGTTATCTGCCAATAATGGTTTTTTTTGGCTCAGAATTTCATGCATGATAAAATCTCATCTTGCATTCAACTCTGGATTGAACAAGCAGTGTGTTGAGATACATCACCTAGACTGATCAATTGATTTGTTGTTTTACTAAAAATAAATATAATTATTAATATTATTTTTCTACTTTTTTCCTGTTTCTGATTTGAGTTTCATGGAAAGATATGTTATTTTATCAATCCTGAGGTAAGATAAGTCTAATAGCATAATGGTAATCTGGCATATGTGGAGATATCATTAATGTCCTTGCTGATAAAATTACTATGTGGATGAAGCTAGAAAAATGGCTTCTGAGAAAATCATGATGGTGAATAAGAGAAGTGACTTGGAGAAAATGTGAAGAATAAATATGAATTGATATACTGGAGGGGAATCTCTCTAATTGGCTTTTGGAGGCATTCAAAAATTTTTGTCACCTTCTGTTACTTGGTCTTTCCTCCATTCACTTCTGAAGGATCCTTTCTGGTACCTAATAAAGGGAATTGGGTCTTTGATCTTGTTTTCAAAATGTAGGAAAGAAAATGTAGGAAAGAAAACCATGGGAATGAAAGAAATATATCCCAGACTAAGTGTTGCAACTAATTCAGTAGTAAAGTATTGAAATTATCTGTGTTGCTGTGAAGAGGAGGCTATGGTAAGATACTTTGTTGTTGTTCACAAACATTATCTTTCAGTTCTTCCCTCAGAAGGAAAGCCAGGGGTGACTTCCCTTCACCAAAACAGTATGTACTTTACTTGGAGATTATTAATTTATAAAAATCTATTTATTTATAATTTTTAAAACTTAAGTATAAGGATTAATAAGAAGGAAAGCCTTAACACTAACCAGTAACTATATCCCACCCACTTTCTAAGTTTGCCTCAAATCAAAGTCTTCAGTTCTTCCAGTTACACTAAAACTGCCTAGCACTAAATTAAAAAAAAAAAGCTATCTGACTATAATCTAACTAAAATCCTTATTCAATTATCTTTTGATAAAGATAGCTCCAAGTACATATAGATTCAGTCAGCCACAGCTAACTGACAATAAAGTAACCTTGGTATGGCCCAGAAATCAGGCAAACAGCTTTTAGTCTTTCTTTCTCTAAAGTGTTCTCCAGCAAAACAAGATCTTCCAGCTTCTTCTTAGAGATGACTTCTCTCAGCCAGAAAAGTAGAAAAACTCCCCAGATGGTTTTCAGAGTTCTCTCTTCCCTCTCACCAGCACAGAGCCAAATATCCAATGTCTGCCTCCAGGAGCAGAGAGAAAAATTCCTCAGTCAGTGAGTGGACCTCGTCAACTGTCAGAACCTTTTCCTCCTGTGTTCCTCCTTCCAAGTCTTGGTCTCACGCCCAACACTGCCTTGCCTGCACCCTCAGAGATTTCTTTAGCAATATCTTATTTTAATCAATATTTAATCAATATCCTAAATTCCTCACTACAGTAGTGGTGTCTCCAGGATGTTAGATCAATTGGTTGGCCTGAATATTAAATTGGTGGTCTCCAGGGATTTAATTTCTAAATCTCAAAATGAATTACTCAAATAAAATGTAATTTATGGTAGTGTTATTTACAATAGAGGCCAGATTTACAATAGAGGGTTTACACCTCTGAGAAAGGCAGAGTTACTAAGTCAGCCTTTCAATCACAAATGGTGACCATCTAAAAAGAAAGCAGTCTGAGGTCTCCTGTACAAGCTCCTCCAGGGGTCCAGTTCTACAGCAAGTGTCTTCACTCCAATCTGAGTATCTGTCTTCCAGTCTCTCCTCAAGTGTCTGTCTTCCAGTCCAGCTTCGAATGACTAAATTCTCTATATTGATTGATCCAACCTTGTGTGCCTCTGTTTCCCCTAAAGACATTTTTCTCTTGTGTCACCTCCCCTAAATTTTGATTCTACCAATCACAGCAGACACTCCTCTCCAGGACTCCCCATTCAATGAATGAAATGGGTATTCACACCTTTTGTAGTTAGTTAGCAACTCTGTGATTAGTTAATACTTTTGTACTTAACACCTTTTGTAGTTAAAATGGGTAGATCTACTTTAAGTACTGAGTTAACACTTTGGGGATTAATATCTAAAATTAGACTGGGGATTACAATTTTATCTTCACTATCAAGGAAGAGCTAAGTACTTTCATTGTTACAATCAGGAGATAGCCAAATCCAATATTCACAAAGATAAAGGAATGTTGGGAAAGGCCTTTGTATCCCCAGACCAGTAAAAGCTGAAACAAAGATTCATTCAGCAGTGACCCAACTTTTGAATGTGACCTTGGTGGGAATAAAGATAATTTTAATCCTAATTTTCCTGAAAAAAAGGATACTATAGTGCATATATACTATAGTATATATGCCATAGTGGTATTAGAGGAAATGTTTGTAAATTTGTTCTTGCTATATATTCAAAAGGGGGCAGCTAGATGGTACAGTGGATAGAGTACCAGGCATAGATGCAGGAAGAATTCTCTTCTTTAGTTTAAATATGTCCTTGGACACTTACTACATATGTGATCCTGAGAAAAGTCACTTAATTTGTTTTCCTTGGTTTATCTGTAAAATGAGCTAGAGAAGGAAATGAACGAAATACATTCCAGTATCTTTGATCATAAAATCCCAAGTGGGATCATAAAGAGTCAGATATAACTGAATAATAACAACAACAATGTGTCTCTGAAGTAAATATCCTTTTGTGAAAGTTGGACAGTGCTAAGTGGTTAAATGGAATGGGGGATGGAATTTTGGGGAGAACATAGCTGGTGGGCTCCCAAGCTTTTAGCTTTAGAAAAGAGATCCCATAACTCCTTAGGGTTTAACCCTAGAATTCTCAGAGGAAGATATGGCAGTTTCAGTCTGTGAGAGAGAACCAAAGCCAAGTCATACAAAATTGGAAACCTACTGTAAGATCTTCTTTAGAATAATTTAGGTACATTGTTTTTAAAAAGGTAGAAATAGGAAAATCAATGTAAGAAATAGTAGAACAATCACCTTGGAGGAAATTAATCTAAGTTATCTAACTTTACCATTTAAGAGCTGTGAGATCTTGGAAAATGTTTTAACCACTTTTTCACTTGTAAAATAAGGATTTGCATTGACACAATATGTAAGGTCCCTACTAACTTTAGATCTATGAACCTAAGTGAGTCATGTGGTTGACCCTTTGTGTATTTTTGGAGTCTCAATTTAATATTTATTTAAGATGAAAGTAGCTAGAGTAATCACAATATTCACATTTTTGCAACCAAATCTTGGGACTTCAGAGCAATATGAAATCTCAGAAATCATCTAGTTCTATCTGCATCTTAAATAATGTCTCATCCACTGTTATTTATCTTACTTACAAAAAAGAAAAAAATTGTCAATTATGTTCCTGAATCTTTTATAACATGACTAATTTTAGGGTTTGGATATACTGTAGGTAAAACTATGGAATAATTAATAATAGTATTTATTTAGTGCTTTAAAGTTTGCAATGTGCTTTACATATGTTATTTCTATTTTATCTCCTAGAAATCATAGGTAGAAACCAGCTGCTCCTGTTCCTGAATAAAGAGAAAGACATGGAATGCTATTGGATTTTATAAATCTTTGCTGAGAACCCTCTACTCATCACTTATTTTTAGAAGAGCATTTGCAAGAAATTGTTCCAATTAATCATGTCTGACTATGATACTACGCAGTGTCATTTTTATCAATTTAAATGATATGTTGCATCATGAGTTGTTAGATCCTATGCAAATCTAGAAAGGTATCACATGACATGTAGACAAATACAATTCATCAATAATCAGAATATCTCACTTTAGACAAAAAAGTTTCAAAGTTCTTTGCCACTAAAATAAAAATGCTCTAATCTCAAAGCATCATACAATTGACTGGGGTTTTTTTTTTTTGGTTTGTTTTTCTCTCTCCTTATCCTTCTTATCACCTTTTGGCAGTAACACTAATTAACTGTCAGATGGAAAGAAGAGAGCAGCCAAGTCATACATATATAGCAGCAGGGATAAAAGAAGGCAAGGAATTCGACAAATAAAAAAAAAAAGAATTAGGCCTTCTGTGTGATTTCATTACATGTAGGTTTCATTGGATTGATAATTACCACAATAACATATTGAAAATCCATCATTTCACTAACACAGAAGGAGAGCAATACTATTTAGGCAATTTGGTTGGGTTTTCAGTTTTGTAAATATAACTAATTAATCCCAGAGTTCAGCTACAAGTAAATATAATACACGTGAAAGGTCTCTGTGATGGACCAAAAAAAATGGTTATTATACCTTCTTTATAATTAAAATATTTTTTTTGAAAAAAAGAACTTCTATATTCTTGTTACAAAATACAGATTTCATTAAAGTCCTGACAATATCCTTTGGCAGAGTACCATAATTATTTACCAAGACCATATATAATCCCTCTAATTGAATGAAAATGTTGTAAACATCTTCCTTCTGCTAGCCTTGATTAAATGGTCTCCATTTGTCATAACTAAAAAACCTTTTCATGTCTAGAGAATATGCCAAAAAGGTAACTCAGCAAAAAAACATTTTTATTACCTGCCTACTATGCGCAAGACACTATGAGAGAAATGGGGAAACACATAGTAAACAAGACAACAAAACAAGATGAAGAGTTAGAAATAAAAATACAAGAAATGAAATATTAGTTATTAATATTTCAGATTGCCTTTGAGTTAAAAGAAGTTATTTTTGATCTTTTTAAATAAATTTCCATTGACTAGCCTTCAGTCCAATATCTTTATGAGAAATAATGGTATTAAATGAATGGAAATTAAACTGAGCAAGAGAAAGTCAGTTTTATGAGTAACTAGAACCTGATTGCCACTGGAGTTTCATTCCTTCCTATTTCTTTAGTATTTATTTTTTTTATATATTATCTCTGCTGATAAAATCTAAGGTCCTCAAGAGTAGAGAGTATTTCTTTCCTTTTATTTGTATGTATTGAACCTAACACTATATGATTGTCATAGAGCAATGATAGTGAACCTTTTAGAGACTGAGTGCCTGAACTGTAACGGTCATACCACAGGTGAGCTGACTGCCTTACCCCTGACAGGGGAGGAGGGAGGAAGCTCTCCTATTGAGTTGCTGGGAAGAGGGACAAGTAATGTGATAAATGTCCTCAAGCTTGCATGGAGAGAGGGAAGGGAGCAGTGTCCTCTGGCACACAGGTCACAGGTTCACCATCATGGGCATAGACTATCTAGGAAATGCCTATTGATTGATTGAACACTGGAGCTGAAAGTTCTTATATAAATGAAGATTGCTTTCTGATCTCTGTCCTGAGAAGGATAAAATATAGTATAATGAAAAAAAATTATCTTAATACTTAGTGAGTAAGGTTAAGAAGAGAGGCCTGAGAAAGCAATTATTTTTATCTTGTTTAAGGAAGAAAAATTATTAGGAGTTGCTTTCAAGAAAAACCAGTAGTCAAATGTCATCTCCTTTGTGATACATTCCTTAAACCCTTGAGTTTAAAAGTCATCTTCTTTTAACATTACTCTTTGTATTTCTTTTATGTTTGTATTGTACTCTTCATTATGTTTATTGTGGGAGTTGATGAATAAGTGGAGTAAACATACATAATTGCTCATATGAAATATAAGCTAATATAATAATAAAAATGACAATATTACTGTAATTAACTTGCTTATGCAATGTCATGCCAATCAAACTACCAAAAGATCACTTCATAAAACTACAGAAAATGAACAAAATTAATATCAAAGATAAATGTTAATGATTTCAAGAAAAATAATGAAAAAAGTGGTAAATTGGTCTAGCAATGTCAGATCTCAAACTAATACAAAATAATAATTATTAAAATAATTTCATACTAGTTGAAAAATAGAGATTAATTAGTGGAACAAATGACTGACAAAATATATAGAGAAGCAGAAGTATCTAGTATTCTAGCTTTTGGTAGTTCCTGGGATAAGAGTTTACTATTCAACAAGAATTACTGGTAAATTGAATAGTAGTGTGAAATACGTTAGATTTGGAGTAATACTTCATGCCTTATATAATTTGAAGTTTCAGAAATGTAGGTGACCTACAAATAAATGGTCACATAATATCCAAATTATAAAAATATGCCTATCAAATTTTTTAATTGCCTATGAAATCTACATATAGGAAATAGTTCAGGAGCAAACAAAGAATAAAGGGAATCAGGAGAAAAAATGGATATTTTTAATTAAATGAAATATAAAACATTCTGCAGAAATAAATCTAATAAGGCTAAGATTAAAAGAAAAATTGAGCAATATCTTTGAAAAATATATTCTTATAAAGATACCATTTCTAAAATACATAAGGAATTGATTCAAGTGTATAAGAATAAGACCCATTATAAAATTGATAAATAGTTCAAGCATTTAAATAGGTAGTTTTTAAGGGAAGAAGCCCAGGCTCTCCACAGAATATGAAAAAATTCTCTAATTAGAGAAATGCAAATTAAAATAATTTTGATATTCTACCCCACATCATCAGTCAAAGAGTATAAAATAGAGAAAAGGAGAAAATGTTGTAAGGGTGTGCAAAAACAGGCACATTGATGCATTGTTGATGGAGATGTGAATGTGTCAAACCTTTTGGAAAGCAATTTGGAATTATACACAGAAACCAAATAGACAGTGCATAGTCTTTAACTCATTAATGCTGCTGCTTGGCTTGTATCCCAAAGTGATCAGATAAAAAAGAAAATGCCCTATATTGTACATAAATATTTATAACTGTTTTATGATAGCAAAAAAAAATGGAAACTAAGAGGATTCCCACCATTTGAGGAATGGCTAATTTTAAAGTATTATATAAATTTAATGGAGTACAATTGTGTCATAAAAAAAGAGAAAATACCTAATTTCAAAAAGGTGTGGATAACTTTGAATGAACTGAAGCAGCATGAAGGGAGCAGAGAAAGAAAAAAAATGTATGCTTCAACAAAGATGCTATAAAAATGAACATTTTTTTAGGAATTTCATCAACCGATAGACAATGGCATGAGTAGAACAAGAACAATTTATACAATAACCAGCATATTGTTAAGACTAAAAACGTTGACAGCTAAAAAATTACTATTATCAATAGTTTCTATTAATGATACTGTTACATTTCCAAAAGGACTAACAATGAAATGTGGTATTCATTGCAAAAGGAATGGATTTAGAATGCAGATTGAGGTAGTTTAGAAAGATAGATAGAAAATCTGAAGACATTTTTTCTTGATTATACACATATGATTTTAAATGTTATTTTTCAATCAAGCAGATGTGTAAGGTGAAAAAATTGTTTCCTCTTCATTTTTTCTTAAAACAATATTTTATATTTTTCCAACTACATGTAACAATAACTTTTTTACATTTTTCCCCAAATTCTATTACAATTCAAACCTTTGCTCCCTCTCCTGCTTTCTCCGTGAGATGAGAAAGCCATTTTTACTAGGTTTAACATTTGGGATAATGCAAAACATATTTTCACATAAGTCACATCATGGAAGAAGACATATAATGAATATTTAAGCTATTTATTTTGGATCACGGTATAATATTTCTGTTTCTGTGTACAATGTGCTTCTGGTTCTGCTCACCACTTTGCATCAGTTCATGAAGGTCTATACAGGTTTGTCTACAACCATCCCCCTCATCACTTCTCCAAGCATAATAATATTTCATTATAATCATATATCAAAACTTTTTCTATTTTTCCTCAACTGTGGAACATTCCCTCAATTTATAATTCTTTGGTACCACAAAAAGAGCTGCTATCAATATTTTTTGTACAAATGAGTCAGGTCTCTTTCATTTTGATTTTGTCTTTTTTTTTCTCTTTGTTGTTTATCTCTTGTAGTGGTATTGGTGAATAGAAGACTATGCACACTTTTAGAGTCCTTTGGGAATGGATTGTCCTCCAGAATGGTTGGGTCATTTCACAAATCCACCATCATAGGATTAGTAGCCCAATTTCCCATATCCCCTCCAACATTTATGATTTTCCTTTTCTGTCACACTGACTAAAATGAGAAGCGGGAGGTGGTAACTCATATGTTTTTGATTTTCATTTCTCTTTAGATATTATTTTTTCTTATGACTATAAATAGCCTTAACTTTTTCATCTGAAAACTATATCTTTTGACTATTTGTCAACTGGGGAATGATTTTTTTTCAAATATTTGCCTCAGTTTTCTATATATTTGAGAAATGAGGCCTTTATCAGGTGAACTTACTATAAAAGGTTTCTTCAGCTTTCTATTTCATTTCTAAATTTGTAAATATCCATAGTATATAACAAAACACAACAATAAAACTTTTATTTAAATGAATGTAGGGTGGGAAGATGGCAGAGTAAGGCAGGAAGCTTCCTTGCCCTCCTAACCCTCCCCCAAATAAATCTATAGAATTAATGCTAAAAGCAGCAAAAACAGATAGGAGTCAGTAGTAAAGCAGAATATCTAGGGACAACTAGGGGACTTTTCTGAGTTCCCTGGCCACAGGCTCACTATTGTAGGCACTAGAGGCAGTAAGAGAGCAAACAGAGCTGAAATTGATAAGGTAGTGTGAACCTTAAAATTTCTCAGACTTGTGAATGTTAAAAGATTCTCGAGACTTCCGGTTAAACATGGCTGCAATCTAGACCCAACTTGCTTCCCCTCCCTGGCACCGAACGAAATAGACTACCTCAAAAGAGCATAAAAATCACCTTTGGAAGAACAGAGGGACTCCCCAGTACTCCACAGAAACGAAGGTACGTGGGGTTTGAACATTTCCACACTATAAGGAAGAGGAAAAGCTTGCACAAAAACTTGAACTGAGACGCCCCTTCCCCCCACCGAACCAGAGTAAGCTATCAGAGCGCTCACTGGGACAGCAAGTGAATGAGGAATGTTTCTGTCTGGGGGGGGGGGCACACCAGGGTCCTTGGGATCTAAAGACTGCAAGGAAACGACCTCTCAGGGTGGATTTATGGGAAAATCCTGCACTGAGCAAAGGGTCAGCCATGTTGAGAGGCTGTGCTGAGCAAGGGGCACTGAGAGGCTGCTCTGAGTAAAGGGGCGCTGAGAGGCTGCGCTGAGCAAAGGAGCTGCCGCACTGAGCACAGGGGCCTGCACTCTAAGAAACCTTGGAGGCTGGGAAGAACTAGTCTGAGGCAACCTAAATTCACAGAAAAACCACCCACATCACCCAGACCCTAGACCAAAAAAAGAAAGTGGAATAAAACCACCAAAGTGATGGCTCACATGTCCCAAAATCAAGCCTCCAAGAAGAAAGGGGGGGGGGGGGAAGTGACTATTGAAAACTTTTATGGAGGGAGTACCCAAGGAAAAGAAGAGAATGAGGATGAAATCCAAACAAAATCAGAACATGCCTCCCAAAATGGAAACTATCCACAAGCTATGGAAGATCTCAAACTGGAGCTTATCCAAAAGATGGAAACCTTTTGGGGGAAAAAAAGGGGGAGAAAGAGATCAGCAGTCTGATAGACAAGACTTCACAACTGGAGAAAGAGCAGGAAGCATCTAATAGAAGGGCAGACAAAGCTGAAGAGCAAAACCAGTCCATATCGACCAGAATTAAGCAACTAGAAGACTGCGAGAATGCCCAAAAGATGGAAACCTTTTGGAAAGAAAAATGGGAGAAAGAGATCAACAGTCTGATAGGCAAGACTTCACAATTGGAGAAAGAGCAGGAAGCATCTAATAGAAGGGCAGACAAAGCTGAAAAGCAAAACCAATCCCTATCGACCAGAATTAAACAAGATAGCGAGATTACAAAACAGCAAGAATCAATAAAGCAAAGACAAAAAAATTAATGGATTAGAAGAAAACATGAAATATCTCACTGAAAAGGTCACAGACTTGGAAAACAGAGGAAGAAGAAACAACCTCAGAATAATTGGTCTTGTCGAAAAAACAGAGATAAACAAAAACTTTGATGCTATTCTACAGAAGATTAAAGAAGAAAATTGCCCATATGTTCTGGAGCAAGGGGGCAAAATAGAAATAAAAAGGGTTAATAGAACACCCCCTATACTAAATCCCCAAAAGACAACCCCCAGGAATGTAATCGCCAAATTCAAGAGCTTCCAAGAAAAGGAGAAAATACTACAAGAAGCCAAGAACAGGAGCTTCAGATATAGGTGGGCTTTCATAAGGATCACACAGGACTTAGCGGCTAACACACTAAGAGACCACAAATCATGGAACACGATATTTAGAAAGGCAAGAGAGCTGGTTCTCCAACCAAGAATCAACTACCCAGCAAAACTGACTATATACTTCCAGGGGAAAGTATGGGCATTCAACAAAATAGAAAATTTCCAAGCATTTGCTAAGAAAAGACCAGAACTTAGTAGAAAATTTGACATCCAACCACAGAAAGCAAGAGAAACATGAAAAGGTAAATATGAAAGAAAGGGAAAAGGAGATAAATCTTATCTTTTTTTTAAGTCAAACTCTCTTCTATAAGGACTACATTTATATCAAATTATATATGTTAATATGTGGGGAAAATGTATTAACTCTCAAAAATTGTATGCATCATAAGAGTAGTTAGATGAATCATGAATAGGGAAAGATTTGGGCATCAAGAAGATTTGGTGAAAGGTGGGGAAAAGAAAGAAAAAGGGAGGGGGGAATCGTCGCTAATAGTAATATTTACTTCAAGAAATGGGGGGGGGGACTAAAGAGAATAATCTTTCCCATACAAAGATATACATGAGAAGGGGAGGGGAAGAACTCTCATATGAGAAGGAGAGGAAGAGAGTGTGAAGTGGTATTACTTAAACCTTACTCACAGTGAAATCAAATCTGAGAGGGAACAACATATAGATCCAGTGGGATCCTGAATTCTATCTTATCCAACAGGGTAAGAAAGAAAGGAAAATCAAGGAGGGATATGGGGAGAGAGTATAAAAAGAGAGGGAAGAAGAGGTGGGAGGGGGAAGGAGCATAAAAAGAGAGGGGCTAGAAAGGGAAGCATATCAAGGGAGGGGACTAGGGGGTCTGACCCAAAGTAAATCACTGGTTCAAAAGGAGATAGCTAAAGAAGAAAGGTCAGAACTGGGGGAAGTTATCTAAATGCCAGGGAATCCACAAGTGACAGTCATAACTTTGAATGTGAATGGGATGAACTCACCCTTAAAACAAAGACAAATAGCAGATTGGATTAGAACCTAATACACTACCATTTGTTGCCTTCAAGAAACACATATGAGACAGGTTGATACTCACAAGATTAGAACTAAAGGATGGAATAAGACCTTTTGGGCCTCAACTGATAGAAAGAAGGCAGGAGTTGCAATCATGATATCAGACAAAGCCAAAACAAAAATAGACTTGATCAAAAGGGATAGGGAAGGTAAATATATTCTGTTAAAAGGGAGTATAGACAATGAGGAAATATCACTAATCAACATGTATGCACCAAATGGTATAGCAACCAAATTTTTAATGGAGAAACTAGGAGAATTGAAGAAGAAAATAGACAGTAAAACCATACATGTGGGAGACTTGAACCAACCACTATCAAATTTAGATAAATCAAACCAAAAAATAAATAAGAAAGAGGTAAAAGAGGTGAATGAAATCTTAGAAAAATTAGAGTTAATAGACATATAGAGAAAAATAAATAGGGACAAAAAGGAACACACTTTCTTCTCAGCATCACATGGCACATTCACAAAAATAGATCATACACTAGGTCACAGAAACATGGCACTCAAATGCAGAAAAGCAGAAATAATAAATGCAACCTTTTCAGATCATAAAGCAATAAAATATTGATCAGTAAGGATACATGAAGAGCCAAATCAAAATTTATTTGGAAATTAAATAATATGATACTCCAAAATCAGTCAGTTAGAGAAGAAATCATAGAAACAATTAATAATTTCATTGAGGAAAATGACAATGGTGAGACATCATTTCAAACCTTATGGGATACAGCCCAAGCAGTATTTAGAGTAAAATTCATATCCCTGAGTGCATATATTAACAAATTAGGGAGGACAGAGATCAATAAATTGGAAATGCAAATCAAAAAACTTGAGAACAAACAAATTAAAACCCCCCAGAAGAAAACCAAACTAGAGATCCTAAAAATTAAGGGACAAATTAATAAAATCGAAAGTGATAGAACTATTGAGCTAATAAACAAGACTAGAAGCTGGTACTTTGAAAAAAAACAGACAAAATACACAAAGTACTGGTCAATCTAATTTAAAAAAGGAAAGAAGAATGGCACATTAACAGCATTAAGAATGAAAAGGTAGACCTCACCTTCAATGAAGAGGAAATTAAGGCAATCATTAGAAACTACTTTGACCAACTATATGGCAATAAATATACCAACCTAGGTGATATGGATGAATATTTAGGAAAATATAAATTACGTAGACTAACAGAAGAAGAAATAGATTGCTTAAATAATCCCATATCAGAAACAGAAATCCAACAGGCCATCAAAGAACTTCCTAAGAAAAAATCCCCAGGGCCTGATGGATTCACCAGTGAATTCTATCAAACATTCAAAGAACAGCTAACCTCAATACTATACCTACTATTTGACATAATAAGCAAGGAGGGAGTTCTACCAAATTCCTTTTATGACACAAACATGGTACTGATCTCAAAGCCAGGCAGGCCAAAACCAGAGAAAGAAAACTATAGACCAATATCCCTAATGAATATAAATGCAAAAATCTTAAATAGGATACTAGCAAAAAGACTCCAGCAAGTGATCAGAAGAGTCATTCACCATGATCAAGTAGGATTTATACCAGGGATGCAGGGATGGTTCAATATTAGGAAAACCATCCACATAATTGACCACATCAACAAGCAAACCAACAAGAACCACATGATTATCTCAATAGACACAGAAAAAGCCTTTGATAAAATACAACACCCATTCCTATTAAAAACACTAGTAAGCATAGGAATAGAAGGGTCTTCCCTAAAAATAATAAACAGTATATATCTAAAACCAACAAATAATATCATCTGCAATGGGGACAAACTAGATGAATTCCCAATAAGATCAGGAGTGAAACAAGGATGCCCATTATCACCTCTATTATATGACATTGTACTAGAAACACTAGCAGTAGCAATTAGATAAGAAAAAGAAATTGAAGGCATTAAAATAGGCAAGAAGGAGACCAAGTTATCACTCTTTGCGGATGACATGATGGTCTACTTAAAGAATCCTTGAGACTCAACCAAAAAGCTAATCAAAATAATCAACAACTTTAGCAAAGTTGCAGGATACAAAATAAACCCACATAAGTCATCAGCATTTCTATATATTTCCAACACAACTCAGCAGCAAGAACTAGAAAGAAAAATCCCATTCAAAATTACCCAAGACAAAATAAAATACTTAGGAATCTATCTCCCGAGACAAACACAGGATCTATATGAACACAACTACAAAACACTCTCCACACAACTAAAACTAGATTTGAACAATTGGAAAAATATTAACTGCTCATGGGTAGGACTAGCCAATATAATAAAAATGACCATCCTACCCAAACTCATTTATCTATTTAGTGCCATACCCATTGAACTTCCAAATTTTTTTTTACTGATTTAGAAAAAACCATAACGAAATTCATTTCGAAAAATGAAGGATCAAGGATGTCCAGGGAAACAATGAAAAAAATACAAAGGAAGGGGGCCTCGCAGTCCCAGATCTCAGACTATATTATAAAGCAGCGATCATCAAAACAATTTGGTACTGGCTAAGAGACAGAAAGGGGGATCAGTGGAATAGACTCGGGGTAAGTGACCTCAGCAGGACATTATACGACATACCCAGAGAATCCAGCTTTTGGGACAAAAATACACTTTCATAAAAACTGCTGCGAAAATTGGAGGACAGAGTGGGCAAGATTAGGTTTAGATCAACACCTCATACCCTACACCAAGATAAATTCAAAATGGGTGAGTGACTTGAACATGAAGAAGTAAACTATAAGAAAATTAGGCAAACACAGAATAGTATACATGCCAGACCTTTGGGAAGGGAAAGATTTTAAAACCAAGCAAGACTTAGAGTCACAAAATGCAAAATAAATAATTTGGAATACATCAAATTAAAAAGTTTTTGTAAAAACAAAACCAATGCAATTAAAATCAGAAGGAAAGCAACAAATTGGGAAGCAATCTTTATAAAAACCTCTGACAAAGGTTTAATTACTAAAATTTACAAAGAGCTAACTCAATTGTACAAAAAATCAAGTCTTTCTCCAATTGTTAAATGGGCAAGGGACATGAACAGGCAATTCTCAGACAAAGAAGTCAAAACTATTAATAAGCACATGAAAAAGTGCTCTACATCTCTTATAATCAGAGAGATGCAAAGCAAAACAACTCTGATGTATCACCTCACACCTAGCAGATTAGCTAACATGACAGCTATGGAAAGTAATGAATGCTGGAGGAGATGTGGCAAAATAGAGAAACTAATTCATGGCTGGTGGAGTTGTGAATTGATCCAACTATTATGGAGGGCAATTTGGAACTATGCCCAAAGAGCACTAAAAGACTGTCTGCCCTTTGATCCAGCCATAGCATTGCTGGGTTTGTACCCCAAAGAGATAAGAATATTCATAGCTGCACTCTTTGTGGTGGCCAAAAATTGGAAAATGAGGGGATGCCCTTCAATTTGGGAATGGCTGAACAAATTGTGGTATATGTTGGTGATGGAATACTATTGTGCTGAATAACCTCCAGGAATTGATGCAGAGCAAAAGGAGCAGAACCAGGAAATCATTATATACAGAGACTGATACACTGTGGTACATTCGAAGGTAATGGACTCCTCTATTAGGGTCAATGCAATGTCCCTGAACAATCTGCAGGGATCTAAAAAACACTATCCACAAGCAGAGGATAAACTGTGGGAGTAAAAACACCGAGGAAAAGCAACTGCTTGACTACAGGGGTGGAGGGTATATGATTGAGGAGAGACTAAATGAACACTCTAATGCAAATACCAACAACATGGAAATGGGTTCAAATCAAGAACACATGTGATACCAGTGGAATCATTTGTCATCTTTTGGAGAGGTAGGGGAGGGGGGGAGGAAAAGAAAATGATCTTTGTTTCCAATTAATAATGTTTGGAAATGACTAAATAAAATAGTGTTTAAAAAAAAGATTAAGCAAGTTTTTTATTGGGGAAGAAGGGACAGATAAGGAAATGGAAGGAAAGAGGATATAGGGTTTCCCTAACATTAGAATTATCTCTAGGTTGAAGGAAGGTGGAAATAGTTCAGATTGATAAAATGGGTTAACAGGTCTGGAAATTCAGTCACTGTAGCACAGCAGAGAAATCAGAGAGAGCTGGACTTTGTCCTTCTTTCTTTCTGTCCCCAAGCCAAGAGACCCTTCTTCCTTTTTGTCTCCAAGGCAAAAGAGACCCTTCTTCCTTTCTGACTCAAATGCAAAGAGACTCAGATTTCAGTTTATTCTGATCCTTCTCAACAGTCTTTTCTGGTCCCCATTCTAATTAGAATGTTCTCCTTGAGTGACAGCTTTGGAGCCTTTGTTTTTCCAGCCTTTTCTGTAGACTTCTTTTTCTCTCCTCCACACAAATCCTTTTGCCCATTCCATCCACCCATCTGCCCTCACAAAGTCCAAGAGATCTCCAAAGCTTCAGCATTACTTTTTCAGTCCCTACTTTTTGACTGGTCACCCTCCCTATGGGACTGGCTGTTTTCAATTTGAGGACTTTTGCCGATCTGCTTGAGCCCATGTGCATGTTCCCCATTCCTTGCTGCTGCTGCCTATCCTGCTTGCTCCTAGTCCTAGTCCTGATCCTGCTATTGCTTTTATACCAGCTCTGACTTCATTCCTGCTGGTAGCTGCCGCTGTGATCTTTGGACCTCACAAACTTGGAGCTACCTCTCAAGGCAACTGGTAAAAATCGGGATGTATTTTCCTTGGAGAATGATTAGCCTTCTAACTCCCTCTCCACATGGTTGGGGAACCAAACTGCTCCCTAGCATTATTCCTCAGCAGGGAAGAGGAAGGGAAGGAGTTTTTTTTTACTCTTCCAAAAAGGAAGTAAAAATTACAAGCATGGCATACTCTTTGAAAGAGCAGTACCTTGCCTATTTCAAACAGCTTCTATCGCTCATGAGTGCACTGATCCTTTCACTTATCTTGCCTGAGATTCAGGGGAGAAATTCTTCCCCTTACAACCCTTTGCCTTTTGGGACTCCCCAGTCTCTAAGATACATGTAGTTTGGGATTCCTCAAACCCATGTTCTTCCTCACTATGGGAGATTCCAGGGAAGGAACTTTAAAGAGACTGGAGGTGAAATTTTTAAGCCTTTTCAGTTCCCATTCTTTTATGAAAGTCTCTGCATTTTATTGTCTTTTGCTGGTTGTTTTGTTTATGATTTAATTTGGTTCTTTTTAAGTGTATATATAAATGTATGCAATCTTATTCTGTTACACTGAATCATTTTAATCTACTGTGTTTTAACTATTATATTCTGCTGCTTTTCCCTTCTGTCTACTGAACAAAATACTGTAAAATATTGTAAAAGCCCATAAACAGTCTTTTTTTTCTATTTTGGCTTTGTTAATTGTCACATAGATGATGAATGGGTTTCATCAAAACTCTTTACAATTCTATAACAACCTTTGGAAAATTTAATGAACTAAATATCTCAAATTGATTTTAAGGGGTCTTTAGACATGATTTTTAGATTTTTTTTCAACAACTCTGACTAATCATTTTGCCTGCCACTGAGTTATTTGTAACAAGACCTAAGGTCCATTTTAGTAGCTGAAGTGAAGTACAATTATAATTCCCACCTCCCAATGGGACATCAGTCTCATACTAAAGAGTTGGGAAGTTGATCCTAGTCCATGGTACCCCTGGATGACTTCCAAGAGGGAGTATTTCTCATTTGTAACTCCTCAGTTTAATTTACTTCCACCAGAACAATCTAGATTTCATAGTAATGTTCTAGACCCAAATAAATTTTACTTTGTTTAAAAATAATTCAACCAAGGTTGAAAGATTTACTACACCTGAAAAACCTGTAACAAGTATCCATTAACTTTAAATGTCATACAGCAGACTAATGTAGAATATGATAGTGGTTTTGTTTCGGCTATTGTCATCAAATGTGCTATTATAACCTTGGGAATTTTGATAGTTCTTGAATGTGAATTGCCAGTTGTTTATAAAAACTATTACTTTGTAAACAGTGGATCATGGCCAATTTTGAAAAGGAAATGGGTCTCTTTTTTGGGTGAGAAACCTTTTTATCCTACCTTTCCTTAGTTGACACAGTGTTTCAATGATTGTAAACTATATATTTTATTTTTAAAACATTTTTATTATTGTTTTTCCTTGCATGTGCAATATAGTATTTATGTTTTTTTCTCTCCTTTTTGTATTTGAGGCATGTCACCAGTATTGATATTTTCTTTAACTTTTTTGATTTTTCAGTGATATAAGTTAAAAAATATATTTTCTATAATATTAATACATATCCCAGAGTTTTAAACTATGGAAACCTGCCATTTATTGATAAATAATTGTGGGGCTTTGCTTAATGGTTCTGTATGATTCCAGGAGAAGGAAATACAAAGAGAGCCAATGCATAATTCCAAAAATGCACAAAATTACTTGCATGTTGCCAAAGAGCACAAGGTCAAAGGGACCTTCTGGATTGATGTGGATTGATGACATTCTGTGCAAAGAGTGAAAAGACTTAATCATGTGTCAGCCTTGAGGCTGCACCTATTTAACATGTGTTAAATGAAGGTCTCCCTTGTACCACACACTCTATTTAAAATACATGACATATTTTATCCTGGCTTTATCATGGCTTCCATATGCTCCTATAATTAATTTCCTTTTCTCTCTTATATTATGGCAACTTCCTACAGTCTTGGCTGCAAATCGGTAAGTGAAATATTATTACATTTTATTCTACTGACTTGTAGGACAGAAATTACTTTAGTTGGACCCTAATTCAAAGACCTGTTATAAATTTATTTTTCTTTTACTTAGAATTTTTACACATAAGACTTTGATAAGCTAGATTTTATCTACAAATTATTTTCTCTCTCTCTCTTTTTCTAAAAACCATACCTTCCATCTTGAAATCAATATTGTGTATTAATTCCAAGGCAGAACTGGAATGAGTCTCTCTCCATGTCTCTGGATAGAAATGCCTCTATTCCTGAATTTTCCAACTGTGTGCTCCACCTGAATTCCTGTGATTGTGTAATCAGAAAAAAGGACTTAAGGGAAGCAGTTTGAACTATAAGGCTGGTCTTTAGAGTTGTCAGCCCAAAGAGACAGGCCCAACCAACTCTGAAGGTCAAAACTTTACTTCCTCCTGTTGTCTACTACTAAGACTGAATTTAAGTAAACCAGGAGAGATTAGCATAGACAGGAATAAAAGAAACCCTCCACCAGCCTGTGAGGCCTAATCTCAGTTCAGAAGCTGAAAGAAACTCAAATCCAATCTAGGGAAATCCCAATTCCTTCTTCCCTGATACCTCCCCAATCCACTCTTGTTATTAAAAAAATTTCTTTATTTAAATAACTGTAGTCAGATAAGAGACCTATCATTTCAGGGGACATAGAAGGAGCTGAACCTCAGGACAGCCATTCAACTATAAACAGTCCTTATTGGACCCCTTCAGGGTGACCTAGGTCTGGGGGGAGGCTTGTCTCTCAGGAGGGTCTGTGCTTACCTGCTCTGGGGTATCTTCAACATCAATCCATAGAGAAGACATCCCCTCATGGCCCATTTCTCGGGAACCTCATTTTTCAAAAACAGCCTCTTGGCAGGGAGCATCTCTCTCCTTTTACCTCACCAACATCCATATTCTCTCTCTCTCTCTCCCTTCAACTCCTCCATTCCCTGTTACAAAACCTTCAGTATCCCCTGTTCATCAATCCTCAGCACACTTTTCCTATATTATAGTGTTTAGTGTAGATTTTTTCAGTTTAAAACTATTTTTCATTTTTACAGAACTCTAGGTAAAGCATTTTTACATTTCCTTATTAAGTACAGTAACTTTGATACTGTAGATTTCATATGTTATAAAAAAGGACTGTCTTTGAAGAAGACTATGTCCAGATTATATTTTATCATGGTTCTGAAAGTAATTAAGATGTCACACAACTAGAGTAAAACAGAATTGTAACTCCAATCAAAATCTTCTGATTCCAAATTCAGAATCTTAACACTATACCCCAAATGACTCTACTCTCAATAATAATTGCTAAATCAAACTATTCTACTTTGGAAACAATGGAAAAGAGACTGACCAATGGAGGCTTGTCTTTACTACATATGGTAATTTAATATAATAATTATAGCAACTAGGTAGCACAGGGGATAAGAGCTGGAGTAAGGAAGACCTAAATCAGTTCAAATATGGCTTCAGCTACTTATTAGCTTGGTGACCTAGGCAAGTTACATAACATTTTGCCTCAATTTCCTCATCTGCAAAATGAGTCACAGAGGGAATGGTAGAATGTTAACATCTTTGCTAAGAAAACTGCAAAGAGGGGTATGAAGAGTTGGACTAAACTGAAATAACTGGATAACAAAAATGGTCTACTAACCTATTTATGAAACCCTTGTCAAGCCTTAAAGAGTTATATAATTAAAAAAAATAAAAACCCTTACTTTCCATCTTAGAATCAATACTAGGTATTGTTTCTAAGGCAGAAGAGTAGTAAGGGCTAGATAATGGGAATTAAGTGACTTTCACAGAGTCACACAACTAGGAAGTATCTGAAGCCATATTTGAACCCAAAGCCTCCCATCTCTGGGACTGACTCTCAATCCACTGAGCCACTCAACTGCCCCCCAGGAGCTATATAATTGCTAAGTGTTATGCAGAAAATACTTTGGGGTTCTGGTTAGTTCAATCAAAAACTGAATTGCTATAATTTATAAAAGTGTAAAAAAGGAGAGGATTTATATTACTGATTAAAATTTTCTATTGGAAGTATTTGGATTAAGTCATCTGTTCAATCAAGGGTATTTCATTATAAATGTTATGGTTTAGATGGAAGGACAGCATAAATTTTACCATACAATTGGGCAAAATAGTTTTTAATGATTGCCTTAATTTCCTCTTCATTGGAGGTAAGGCCTCCCTTTTCATCTGTGATACTGTTAATTTGGTTTTCTTCTTTCCTTTTTTTTTATTAGATTGATTAGTACTTTGCCTATTTTGTTTGTTTTGTTCAAAATACCAGCTGCTAGTCTTATTTATTAGTTCAATAGTTCTTTCTCTTTTGATTTTGTTAATTTCTCCCTTAATTTTTAGTATTTCTAATTTGGTTTTCTTCTGGGGATTTTTAATTTGTTCTCTTTCAAGTTTTTTTTTTTATTTGCATGCCCAATTCATTGACCTCTGCCCTCCCTAATTTGATAATATATGAACTCAAAGATATAAATTTTCCCCTGAGTACTGCTTTGGCTATATCCCATAGATTTTGAAAGGATGTCTCATCATTGTCATTTTCTTCAATGAAATTATTAATTGTATCTATGATTTGTTCTCTAAAAGATTTAGGAGAATCATATTTTTTTTAATTTCCAATTGATTTTGTTTTGGCTCTTCATGTACCCATGCTGATTATTATTTTTATTGCATTGTGATCTGAAAAGGTTGCATTTATGATTTCTGCTTTTCTGCATTTGTTTGTCATGTTTTTATGACCTAGTTCATGGTCAATCTTTGTGAATGTACCATGTGCTGCTGAAAAGAAGGTGTATTCCTTTTTTCCCTATTCATTTTTCTTCATATATCTATTAACTCTAATTTTTCTAAAATTTCATTCACTTCTCTTACCTTTTTCTTATTTAATTTTTTGGTTTGATTTATCTAGTTCTGATAGAGGAAGGTTCAGGTCTTCCACTAGGATAGTTTTTTTTTTGTCTACTTCATCCTTGAGCTCCACTAATTTCTCCTTTAGAAATTTGAATGATATGCAATATGGTGTATACATGTTGATTACTGGTATTTCCTCATTGTCTATACTGCTTTTTTATCAGGATGTAGTTACTTTCCCTATCCCTTTTTAATCAGATCTGGTTTTACTTTGGATTTGTCAGATATCATGATTGCAGCTCCTGCCTTGTTTCTATCAGTTGAGGCCCAATACATTTTGCTCCAATCTTTAATTCTAACCTCATGAGTGTCTTACCCACCTCAGCTTTGTTTCTTATAGACGACATATGGTAGGATTTTGGATTCTAATCCACTCTCCTATTTGTTTTTGTTTTATGGGAGAGTTCATCCCATTCCCGTTCAACATTATGATTGTCACTTGTGTATTCCCTAGCATTTTGATATCCTTTCCTAGTTCTGTCCTTTCTTCTTCTGCTATATCCTTTTAAACCAGTGGTTTGCTTTTAATCAATTCCCCTAATCCACTCCCTTAATATGCTTCCCTTTCTGGCCCTTCCCCTTTTGTTCCCTCCTATTTTTTTTAAGTTCTGTTAATTTCCACCCCCCTCTCTTTCCCTCCCTTTTGTACTCCCTCTTCCTCTACCCCCTTACTTTTCACTTCTCACTTTCCCTGTAGGATAAGATAGAATTAAAGACCCCAATGGATATAGATGTTCTTTCCTCTCAAAATTGATTTAATTGAGAGTAAGGTTTAAGTATTATCTATTAACCCTCTCTTCCTCTCCTACTTATAAGAGTATTCTTCCCCTCTCTTTCCCATGCGTATCTTTGTGTGATAAAGATTATCCTATTTATTTTATTTCTTTGAGTATATCTTGGTGCCATATTCAATTCCCTGTTTCCAATTTCTGTTCATTTTGAGCTTTTCAGGTAGACCAATGATTTTCAAATTGTCCCTCTGTGATCTGTTTTCCTCATCTGTCATCTTTTCAGTGAGATATTTTATGTTTTCTTCTATTTTGTCAGTCTTTTGACTTTGCTTTATTAATTCTTGCTGTTTTTCAAGGTTATTGTCTTCCAATTGCCTAATTCTGGAATTGAAAGACTGGTTTTCCTTTTTAGTTTGGTTTATCCTGCTTTTCGTGGCTTCCAGCTATTTCTCCAATTGGAAATTCTTGTCCTTTAAACTATTAGTTTTCTCTTTGAAATATTTCCCACTTTTTTTTGCCAGAAGGCTTCCATATTTATGATAAGCTCCAATTTAAAATCTTCAAGAGCTTGTGGAAATTTTCCATTTTTTTGGAAGGTTTTGGTACACTTTTTTGAATTTCCTTTTCTATTTCCTCTGTAGCCTGGTTTTTTCCTCTGTAAAAATTTTCCAGGGTCAACCCCTTCTTCTTGTTTTTCTTGGTGGTGTGAAGTTGTTGTTCCTGGGCACTATTTACCATCACTGTGGAGGTTTTTCCTTCTCTTTTTAGTCAGAAATATGAGTGAGATGGGCAGGATTTCTGTGTATGGAGTTAAGGAGCAAGGGTTTTGCCTGAGGCCAGCTCTCAAATCTCCACAGCTTCTACTGTTTGCTGCCTCCTCTGTGCTCTCTTCCCACGAGTGCCCATGGTCTGAGTTCTTCAGCCTGATTCGGTTTCAGATCTAGCTGCTCTCAGGAGTAGGTCCTCTGTGTTCTTAGTCAGCTGCCAAGGACCCAGAGGTGCACCTCACTCATTCACTGATTCTAGCACATGCTGGCTCTATGCTGTCTCCGTAGTGGGGTGGGGGAGTGTAGATTAGCTCGTGTTTCAGTGGGAGCTTTTTTACCCCCTTATAGTGTAGAAATGCCTAAATCCCATGTACTTTCAATGCTTTGCCCTACTTTAGAGTCCCTCATTTATATGAATTTGGTTTTTTTTGGTATTTTGAGGTAGTCTATATCAGTAAATGCTGAGGAAAGGAAGAGTCCTGCATCTAGACTGTTGCCATGTTTACTCAGAAATCCTTTTGCGAATTTTTTTAATTGAAAAAACTTTTTAATTTATTTGTTAAATCACCAAGGTTCACATATATAATTGCCAAAAGTGAAGGTCACTGTAATCATATGTTACTGAAATAGGAAGGACTACTGCAATGGAATTTACATTTGAATGTTCCTTAAATAGGCAAGCAAGAGTCATTGGGATAGTGATAAAAGGTTGTTGCTTTTATTAATATGCAATCAGTGCCCACCTTTTTTTTTTATTAAAGTTTCTACCTAATTAGATATTGTCATTATGGTAGACATGTTAAATTTAGATCATATCCCTCTGCAAGTGTAGGAGTGTGAAATGATGTGCATTTCCCAGGGAGTATAATATAATTAGAAAATCCTTAGTGTGTCTGGCTTCAGGATAGGCACTAAAGTCTCAAGTCACTCTTTTAATTTAAGCAAATTCCATTAAAATGGAAGCCTGAGAAAATCAGCCAACTTAGTAATGAAAATAAAGTAGGATTTAAATAGGTATAGAGTGGTCCACTGATACAAGCTTAGCTCTCTGACTTTTGTTAAAGGATTAGCACCGCTGAGGACAAAAAGCTTGAAAGAGGTATTGCATGAATATTGGTTTTTAATGTTCTTTTCTGTCCTACTAACTGGGTGAACCATAGCAAGGACCAAGTACTGGAGGTATCTAAAGAAGTTTGAATAAAAATACCAAAGATCAGAACAAAAATATATGAACCATCATGCAATTTCTCCCACTATTAATGTATAGAACATCAACTGAAACTTGAGTTTTTCTCCCACCCTTTCACTTCATTATATTTTCTTTGCACTTCATCATTTAGTCAAAGGTTTATTTGATTCAGTTAGCAATTATTCAGAGAGATAACCTGGAAGGTCAATCATATGTAGAACTATCTCTGTTAATAAGAGTTTCTCTAAATTGAACTTGAATGCATAAACAATTGATTAAGGAAAAGCAAAAAGACATTTTAATTTAATAACCAAATAAATAAATAAACAAACAATATCTGGAAATATCTTAATCCTAATTAAAATACTGGGAGACCTGAGATAATGGATGTCTATTCTTGAACATCCTGATCCATCTATCATTCTAATCTTCTGAGACTCTCATCTGTGGTATTCTATAAACATAATGTGAAAATTTAGAGCCTCCTTTCTAGTTTAGACTTTTCTGATAACTTTTCAACCCTTATTCATTCAATAAAAACTTATTAAGTGACTGTCCTATGTCACACATTATAGATCAAGTAAAAAATAAAACATTATCTATCTTCAAGGGCCTTATATTCTACTGATGTTGCTTCTCTTGCAAAATTATTTGTCAGGAGTCAATTATTTGTTGTAGCCAACATATTTCAACCATATATCTATCTATTAATCTTTGACATCTTATAATTTTATTCATTCAAAAAACATGGTATTACATAACTCACAGCTAGCTAAGTGGTACAGTAGAGTATTGAACCTGGAGTCAGGAAGTTGTTGTTCAGTCATTCAGTCATACCAAACTTGTCATGACCCCATGGATGATAGCACATATACCATGCCTTTCTACTCTCCACTATCTCTCAAGGTATGTCCAAGTTCATTTTCATTTATTCCATGACACTTTAATATCCTCTACTTCCTGGTTATTTTGTCTTCAATATTTCCCAATATTAATGTATTTAACAAGTCCTTTCTTCTCATTATATAGACAAAGTATTTAAGCTTCAGTATTTGAACTTCCAGTGAAAAGACTGAACTAATTTCTTTGAATATTGACTGTTTTGATCTCCTTGTTGTTGAAGGTACCCTTAAAAGTCAGGAATTTGGAAGACCTATATTCAAATATTTCCTTATATGCTTACTAACTGTATGACTCTAGACAAGACATTTAAGCCATTTGCCTGTTTCCTCAACCATAATATAGAAATAATAGGAGTTTCTTTCTTGAACATTTGTGGTGAGGATCAAATTAGGTAATATTTATAAGGTTCTTAAACATGGTACCTGACATAAAGTAGATGCTATATAAATTCTATTCCTTTCTCTTCTCCTCTTTTGCAACTACACAGAATATACTATTCTTATTTCAGGGAATTATAAGATTGTGGTCTTCTGTATATTATTGTTCTTGAGACTCTTACTTTCATCAAGGATACTCTTGACATATATGTAGACCATATTCATAAAGATTTTCTAGAGATGAAAAAGTAAGTACATAGGGCAATAGTTGTCAATATTTTCTGGTTTGGCTTTTTCTATAATAATAATATTCATGATTTTCTTTAAAAAGCATTTTTGTATCCTCTGATCTTTTAAATATCTCAAGAATCTCTCAATGGCATCAGGACTTTAGAATGGTGGTTCTCACATTTTATAGCTTTTTTTAACTCCTTTCCACAATAGCAACAGGTAGATAGGGGTCACATTGGATAGGGTATAAGGCCTTGAGTCAGGAAAACATGAGATCAAATCCAGTCTCAGATACCTATTTACCTGTGTGACTTGGGCAAGTTATTTAATCTTACTTTGCCTCAATATTCCCCACCATTGTATAGGGATGATAATATCTATCACCTACTTGATGGAGAAATATGAGTATCAAATTAAATAATATTTGTAAAATGTTCTTAACACAACACCTGGCACATATTAGCTCATATAGCTGCTATATAAATGCTGCTGTTGTGATTTTATTATCATTATCAATAACATGATTTGAACTGCCAGTATATTTTAATAATATTCTAAAATCACTTACTATTTAAGATATTGTCAAACAATTTTTTGCATAAAATCTTTGAATTTTTTGTATTTGTATTGTATTGCATTGCTAAGAAGCACAAAAATACCAATTAGGATATACAACTTTTTTTTTACTATTTTTAACATGTAGATATAATTTTTAATAATTATTTCTTGATATTTTGTACCATGTTATTTTCTCCCCTTCCTGTCCTCTATCTTCCCTGAAATAGCAAGTAATTTGATATAGGTTATACATGCTCTATCATGAAATGCAATTTCCATATTTGTATTGTTAAAAAAAAAGGAATAAAAGAAAAAAACTCATGAAGAAAATAAAGTGTAAGATGGCATAATTGAGTCTTCATTCAGACTCTATCATGAGTCCCTGGAGTTGTTATGAATCTTTGCATTGCTTATAATAGTAGATATTCAAAATTTATTGTATTATTGCTGCTGCTATCTACAAAGTTCTCCTGTTCTACTCACGTCATTTTACATCACTTTGCATCATATTAGTCTTTACAGATTTGTTAGGAATTATCCTATTAACATTGCTATCCTTTAAAATGGAAATTACTTGCTCCATATTTAAGTTCTTCTATATTATAGCTCCCACCAACTGCCCTTGGGTAAAATACATATTCCATACTGTAGCATTTAATATCTTCCACCAGATAGCTTTCATAAACTTTTCCTGTATTATTTCATATCATTTCCTTTTTCTCCATTCTAATCAAAATGGCCAGGAAACTCCTCCTTTTAGACTAAATTCCATTTCCTATCTCTATGTTTTGTCATAAATGGTGTCCATTGTTGAAACTCTCTCAAACTTTCATTCTCAGTACCTCTAGGTTTCTTCAAATGCAGTTCTAATGCCACCTCCTATATAATGCCTTTTTTTAATCACCAAGTGATTAATGACCTCTCTCTTTATATTTTTTTACATTTTTAAAAATTTAGTTAAATATGTATATATTGTATAGATCTCAGTAGAATATAAACTACCTGAAAGAACAATTAATTTTGCCTTTGTAAACACAAGACCTAGCACTGTTTTGTATAAAATTGGTATTTTAGAAATATGTTTAAATAAGTAGTAGGAAATCTCAGGAAAAAAAAATAGTCCTAAGGCATTCCCATGGCTATTTACACTATTCCTTTATTTTTCTTTCTCAAAGTTTAATTAATTAATAAATTAAGAATATTTTTCCATGGTTACATGATTCATGTTCTTTCCCTCTCCTCCTCCCACACCCCCTCACATAGCCAACAAGCAATTCCAATGGGTTTTACATGTAACATTTATCAAGACCTATTTCTATAGTATGAATACTTGCACTAAGGTGATCATTTAGAGTCTACATCACCAAACATATCCCCATTGAACCATTTGATCAAGCAGTTGTTTTTCTTCTGTGTTTCTATTCCCACAGTTCTTTCCTTGAATATGGATAGCATTCTTGTTCATAAGTCTCTCAGAATTGTCCTACACCATTGCATTGCTGCTGGTAGAAAAGTCCATTACAATCGATTGTACCACAGTGTATCAGTCTCTGTGTACAATGTTCTCCTAGTTCTGTTCCCTTTGCTCTGCATCAATTCCTGGAGGTCATTCCAGTTCACATGGAATTCCTCCAGTTCATTATTCTTTTTAACACGATAGTATTCCATCACCAATGACACCACAATTTGTTCAGCCATTTCCCAATTGAAGGGCATTCCCTCATTTTCCAATTTTAGTTAACCAAAAAGAGCACAGCTATAAATATTTTTGTACATGGATTTTTCCTTATAAGCTCTTTGGGGTGCAAGCCCAGCAATGCTATGACTGTTACAAAGGACAGACAGGCATTTAAAGGCCTTTGGGAATAATTCCAAATTGCCCCCCAGAATGTTTGGATTAATTCACAACTCCACCAGCAATGCATTTGCCATATCTCCTCCAACATTTATTATTTTCCTTTGCTGTCATGTTAGCCAATCTGGTAGGTGTGAGGCAGTTCCTCAGAGTTGTTTTGATTTGCATTTCTCTAATTATAAGAGATTTAGAACACTTTTTCATGTGCTTATTAATAGTTTTGATTTCTTTATCTGAAAATTGCCTATTCATATCCCTTGCCCATTTATCAATTGGGGAATGGCTTGGTTTTTTGTAAAACTGATTTAGCTCCTTGTAAATTTGAATAACTAGGCCTTTGTCAGAGGTTTTTGTTATAAAGATTTTTTCCCAATTTTTTTGCTTTCCTTCTATTTTTGGTTGCATTGGTTTTGTTTGTACAAAACCTTTTTAATTTAATGTAAACAAAAGTATTCATTTTACATTTTGTAATATTCTCTATCTCTTGCTTGGTCTTAAAATCTTTCCTTTCCCATACATTTGACAGGTATACTATTCTGTGTTCACCTAATTAACTTATACTTTCCTTCTTTATATTTAAGCCATTCAAAGATTCTAAATTTATCTTGGTGTAGGGTGTGAGATGTTCATCTAAATCTAATCTCTCCCATACTGTCTTCCAATTTCCCCAGAAGATTTTGTCAAATAGTGGATTTTGGTCCCCAAAGTTAGTATCTTTGGGTTTATCATACACTATCTTGTTGAAATCATTTACCCCAAATCTATTCCATTGTTCCCCCTTCTGTCTCTTAGCCAGTAGCATAGTAATTACACTATCCTAAAATGTGTAATAAAGACTTTCATAAGTTATCTCAAAGGAGAAGCTTGTGATTACTTTATAATCTTATACATGTCAATGTCACTCAATTTCTTTAGAATCAGTTTTCTTGTCTGCTAAATGCATAGCCTTTATAAAAATTCTCTAAATTGTTTGATCTAAGAATAAATGAAGACTAACATTAATTCTTGTTGCTAAATTTTTTAAAATAACATTTTATATATCTAGTTCTAAGTTCCCTCTTGTTATGAATTTTTCCAATTCCATTTCCATTTCCATTTCCATTTAATTAGTCAAATATAATTTTAGAAGCAAATCAACAGTCAATATCCCCAATAAATTCTGTGAGGAACCTCGCTTTCATTCTTCTTCCAGTATCTCCCCCATTTCTTAGAAAATAACATCTCCTCCCTTTTCCAGTTTTAATTGATTTCATAATTGGTTTACTTTTATCTCATTCAATCTTTCTTCTTTTAAAAATCAATGAAGCATGTCACATGATCTTAGAGTCAGAACTGTAAAGGTCTTTGCTAATTCCAGTATAGACTTGCTTCAGTATCAACTGAATAGGTCTTATAAAATGAGAGTAATGGGGAAGTTAAATTCTTGATTTAGAGAAAATGATAATACTAGATTTAGGATGGACCTGAGACATCATTGAATTAAACCTTCTCTTTCTCCCATTTTAAAGACTTTTTTTAAATGATTGAACTTGCTCAATATTATACAGTTTAGAAGTAACATAAGTGGGAATGGAACCCATGTGTCCTGACTCCAAGCATAGAGCTTTTTCCACTATGCAACAGTACTTCTTAACATAGTAATAAAAACTCCTAAATGAATAAATGACATATATTGGAATCATTGTCCTTTAACAGATACATCTGTCCTTTAACCTGGCACATCTAAGAATCCACCAATCCATGGACATCATCAAGTATGCCAGGCACTATGCTAAATGAATGAACTATATCTCATCTTCTTATAATAAAAGGCTATATAATAACAGTCATGTATGTGAAGATAGGGCAAATTTAATCATCAAAGTACCTCCCTCACAGCACTAATCCCTGATATTGCATGAATCACATAACCTTGTTCTTGTCTATGCATCATGTCAATTTCATCTTGGTTTATATTCATAAATTACTTCAATCATTAAATTTCTCTTCAATCTGCTATTGATCACAGCCAGGATTTTGTTTTCTGAGAAGCTACACTTTCTTCTTCTTCCCTTTAATCACTTGATTCCTAGTGAAGCCATGGGTACAATATTTCTGAGAAGAGATTATTTTCTATCTGTTGCTCAAGGAATATAATTACTGTTTTTAAGTGGAAGCTTTGTCTTGATTTTTCACAAGTTATACTGTAAAGAAAGCCATTATGTCAAAAGCAGTACATTGGGAGATGGAGAAAGTTTGTCACTTAAATCCTTTCCCCCACCATATGGAAACATACATAAATGCCAGGAGCAGTCACTCAATTTAAGAATTAGTTGGTAAATATATAGAAATGGGGATCCATTTCATTAATTCATTTCTTTATTCACTCCCTCCATATGTCTACCACAGTGAAAGCCAATCAAAGCAAAACATAGAGCCAGAGGCGTGATCATGATAAAATTGCACAATTTAAGATTTTCTGTTTTCATTTGAACAGAATTTGAACTGTCTATAAATTGATTGGTTCCTAAAAAGATTTATTGCACATAATTATAGCTAATCTGCTTGGTGCTTTACTTAGTGGCTATAGGGCAGCAAGCATAACACTTATGGCCTAGAGTACTAGAAAATTCAAATGACTTTCCAGAATGTCAGAGTTGATGTGTCAGAGGAATAACTTAAATTCAGGTTTTGAGGCTATCTCTCTATCCACTATGTAATGTTGCCACTATATTTGCTTTATAATATTATTAAATTCAAAAATTTTCTCAATCAGATTGCACATCTTAAGTTTAATTTTTTCCCAAATTCATATATATGTATATGTAAATGCATAGTATTTGTGTACTTCTACATGAAAAACTAATTATGAATAATAATAAAGGTTAAAATGACAATTTGAATGGTATACACAATCGAATCTGATAATAGATATCAACCACAAATTGTCAAAATAAGATGCAAACTATCTGTATTATATAAAATAATTTTCTGAAATAATAATAAAAAATGAAAACAACTTGGAGATTTTTTTTCAGTCATTTCAATTGTGTGTGATTCATTGTGATTCCCATTTGGGGTTTCTTCACCAATATCATGGAGTGATTTGCCACTTCCTTCTCCAGTTCATTTCAAAGATAAGGAAATGGAGGCAGTGTTATGTGACTAGTTCAGGGTCACACAGCTAGTAAGTATATGACTTCCAATTTGAACTCAGGAAAATAAGTCCTTTTTACTTCAGGCCTGACATTTTATTCACTGTACCACTTAGCTGAATTTCAACTTCTACCTCACCATATTGTCATAGATGACAAAAGACAAAAATGGTACTGGTAGGTAGGTGGCTTGGGAATAAAGTTATAAGTTGGAGTTGGGAAGGTCTAAATACAAACCCAGGCTAAGATGACATTGACTTGCTGGGTGATCTCAAACAAGTCACTTATTCAAAATAAGTATAATAAAAGTACTTTTGACACAGGATTGACATAAGCATCAAATGAGGTAAGATCTGTAGAGTGCTTACTATAGTGTCTGGTACATATAGGTGCTAAAGAAATACTTATTCCCTTACTGTTCACTAGTAATTTGTGTGGGGTTGTGGGAATAGAGGAACACTATAGTACTATTGATGGAACTATCAGATCATTTTTCTAGTCTGGAACATATTTTGGATTTATAATATAAAATTCACTTAACTTGAATAAATATCTTTTGACCCAATTCTACACTAATAGACATACACTACAAGGAGATAAAGGAAAGAAGAAAAAACTTCACATATATACAAATGTGTAGTTACAGTTTGATAGAAAAAAAAGTGACTGCCAAACAATTGAGGAATGCATGAGCAAATGAATATAATTTAATATTATTTGTTTAATGATGTAAACAAAGAATTAAGAGAAACACGAGAAGATACATATAAATTGAGGTAGAGTGAAATGAGTAGAAGTAGGAGAACAATTTATACAGTGACCATAAAGCATAAGGAAAAACAATGTTAAAATGCTTAATTAAAAACTCTAACTATGCTACTCCCCTCTGGATAGGGAGGTTGTGAGATTTAGATTCAGAATAAGTCATACAATGTCAGATGTTTTTAATGTGTCAATTTATTTTTATTAATTTATTGCAAGAATGAGTTGCATTAAAGACTGGAGAAATGTAGTGAGGTGACAGTGATATAAAAATAATTTAAAAAGCATTAAAAATAGGAAAAAAAATCTTAGGGAACTACAAGAATGGATTCTTATAAAATCAGAAAACAAAAGTAACAGAGAAATTCCTAAAACTGTCTACTCCAAAAATTGACTTTATTCACCTTTGTAAATATCTGATCCTAAATTTCTTTTGCCCAAAACATGTACAAATCATTTCCATAACTTTCTTGTCTGTTGTATTTGGTTTGAGCTTTTAGCCTTGGGAAATTTATCTGATTATGGCAGAGGGGGGAAAGAGTAGGTTATAAGGAATCCAGTATGAAGAGTAGATGCAAGAAAAAAAAATCCCACTGACTTAGATTACTGGCATATTAATAAAACTGGTGAGCATCTTGGGCAAATTCCCATTGCAAGTCCTTTGTGTGATGCATCAAGAAAGTTGGGGAAAGGGAAGTTATTCTGCAACTAAATATAATTCCCAGGAGATCAGATGCTATTATTTAACCCAGATTCTTATATAATAGAGACACTATATATCTCTGTTGGTGAAACCATGGCATGGGTACCCCAGTGTTCCAGAGGGAACTGCTCTATTCCCTCTCTCTACAGCACTGTGTAAGAAAGATATTGCAACACAACATGGATTTGCAAGAAAAAGCAAGAGATTGGAATTTTGGTGAACCTCCCATCAGTCAGATCAAGACAGAATTACAATAGAATCTGGACAGGAGGCAGTTGGAAAGCCCAGCAGGTTGTCTTCACTTCTACTTTCCTCTGACTGTTGAAAGGAAGCAGGATAGCCAGTTACTCTCTTGGTTATTGATTGTTCCCCTGACTGAGTACTGAGAGGACTTTTGAAGCCTAGCTCAGAAGGAACTTAGTAAAACCTTTTCCCTGTCAATATTTCCCTTCAGAGAAATTAACTTTGTTTCCTGAGTTGACTACCTTGTGAAAATCTTCAATCAACAGGAAATCCTAGGAGATTAGGGAAACCTATATCCCTATCACCCCCCTCCCATCTCCCTACCTCTTTTACCTTAAAGAATAAACCCCTGTATTTAAAAGATCTAAATTGTGGGATTGATTATTGGGGAAACCCTTGAAGATTACCATTCTTGGGAAGAGCATTTAGATTCAGTTGGGAAAGGGACAGGAATTAGTGTGGGGGGAGGAGTGTAAGATCCAGCCTTGCCCCTTAGCTGGCTTCCTGCTGTCCCTGTTCTATTACCACAAATATCCTAGTATTGCCCTCTATTACAACCTGAAGATATTTTTTGTATGCCCTGCCCCTCTGTCCAGTCCAGCCACCCAAAGCAGGTACTTCCTCTTCTCTCTGGGGTAATGCAGGAAGCTCACAGGCAGTTTGAAGTTGCAGTTTGGGCACACAATCTCAAAAATATTTGCCAAAGCTGATATATATATAATATATATATATATATATATATATATATTTTATATATATATATATATACATAAAACACACTTTATATAATAATGATGTAGTCACAGCTTGAGTACAGATTTTGAGTAGGACTCATAAGTCAAGTCAACAAACCTTTACAGAGTACTTATTTTGTGCCTGATTCTATGTTAAGCTCTGGAGAGAAAAAGATAGTCCCTATCATCAAATAATGTATATTCTTATGGGAAAAGAGAACACACAAAAGAAAGTTTAAAGGATGAAAGAACTGGCTTGGACACCTTCTTTAAATGGAAGTTCTAAGATGAGCTTCCACTCTCTAATCAAAGAGAAGGGCCATAGGGGCAGAGACAAAATAATTCTTATGACTAATCAATTATTAAGCAAGCATTTGCTGAGTACCTAAAACACATAAATAATATTGGGCTGGGTCCTACAGGCAGAAACATAAAAGAAATGAACTTAGAAACAATTCAAAGCAACATATTAACAGCTGAAAAACAATACAATATTGTCTGAATATGCAATTAATCAGAGTCCACAGAGTAAGTACTGATCAGCAAATAAAATTATCTAAGGGAAGCACATTAAGAAGTTTAAAACTGAGTCATAAAACACTCATCAGACAAATATTGGCCAAGAATAAGGGCATTTGAAATTTTTATTTTTTATATTATTAGCTTTGAAGTCAATAAGAATTGGTATTATATCTTACTTCTATCCCATAATAGCAATGAGATCTTTGACAAGTTAGTAACCTTCCTCACAACTCAATTCTTTAAAATGGATATAATTATAGCACCTATCTCCCAGGGTTGTTCTGAGGACCATAAGACAGAGATAATACAGAAAAAGGCTTTGCCAGTGTTGCAATATTATTTAATATTAGTTCTCAGCATATCAAACTCTGTGAAAAGGGAAAGTAGAAAGTTATAGTTCCAATAGAAAAATCTGTTGACAAGTTGCTAAGTAAAAAAGATCTAATGTCAAGCCAACGCCATAAGGAAGACAGACATAAAAGATTGGATCAGCCCTTGCTGTGGCAGTGGGAGAGGAATGATGAAGAGGAAGCACAAGTGACTGTGACTGGGGCATCTTTAAATGGGGTTACTCCCATGAAAATGGAGTCCATGACTCCTGCCAGAGGAGGTGGTGTCTGCTTGCAGTTGCAATGGAATAACTGCTCTTAGATTTTGTTTGGAGCACCTGAGATCTATCAAAGACTGGGGTTGGAGTGGGAATACATCCGACCCTGAACTATAAAACTCTAATAATTAAATAGGTCTCAGGAAAAAACAAACAAACACACACACACACACACACACACACACACACACACACACAAATTCTGAAACCTGAGGTAATATACCCCAGCCCATTAAGAACATTGGGACTCCAACAAAAAAAAAAAAAGCCAATAAGATAATCTACTGGCCTTTTGCTAAAAATGGATCAATAAAAATTTATAGAAAGAATCCAACTATTTATAGCTATAATGGGGACCAAAAGGACCTTGGTTTAAACTAAGATGAAAGTGAGGTAAAAAGGCTTACTTCAAAAGTAGCAAAGATAGGCAGTATATAGTCCCAAGCTTAAAAAGAATCTTTGGTAGAGCTAAAAAAAAAAAAAAAAACCCTCAAAAATCAAATAAGAGAGGTTGAGGGAAAATTAGAACAAAACAAAAAAGTATTGTAAGAAAATCAAGAAAATTATGAAAGAACAATAACTGAAATGCAAAAAAAGAGATCCAGAATCTCACAGAATAATGTTTTAAAAACTGGAATTGGACAAGAGGAAGCTAACAATTTCCTAAGGCTATAAAAAAATAAACTTACATAAAAAATAGATCAGGAAAAGACAATATAAGAATAGTTGAACTCCTAGAAAATTATAACAAAAAAATTAGACACCATAATCCAAGAAATCATCAAGTAACTGTGCCCAGAAATTCTAGATCAGAAGGCAAAATGAAAATTTAAAAGAATCTATTGATCACCACTTCAAAGATTCCCAAAGCTGAAATTTCACAAGAATGTCATTGCTAGGTTATATAGCTCTAAGGTTAAAGAGAAAATACTACAAAAAAGAAGAAAATATTAAATACTATGAAACTAGAGTCAGAATAACACAAGATTTAGCAGCTGCAATATGAAAGGAACTTAGAAAATGTAACATGGCATTTTATAGAACAAAAGAATTGGGTTTATCCCCAGGAATAACATATCCAGCAAAAAAAGATCATAATTATAAAAGGTAATAATGAAAATTTAATACACTAAAGAAATTTCTACTATTCCTGAGGAAAATCCCAGAACTCAGCAGAAAATGATACAAATGTAATGAAAAACTAATCATAAGGAATCCGAAAGGTCAAAAGGTTTAATTCTAGTATGGGAAAATTTCATCGAAGGCACCATTTTCCATAATGGAAAATGTTATCTATGGCCCCTGGGAAAGGCATTAGTGTGTGGATATTTTGAAGGGTCATATATGAATGGAAGACTTGAGGTGAAGGTGAATGAAATGGAATGAGCTGGAATCTTAGTGGAATAGACCAGGAGGAAGTAGGGAAGAATGGCTATTTCACATGAAATAGTAATGAATGGAACAACTGTTGAAGAGAAAGGAAGTTATGGTTAGAGGACTGGTAGTACTAGAATTCTATTCTCATCAGACCTGCGATAATGAGAAAACATACACAATTAGAAAGGTAAAAAATCTTAACATACATAGGAAGTGGGGAATGGGATAAAGGAAAGACTGGGAAGTCCCTTGGAGAAAGGACTGAGGAAATAAGAAAAGAAAGGATGGGTTAAGAGAAAGGACAGTGGGAAAAAAGAGAAAGGAGGGTAATGGGGTAAGTAAAGGGAGAAAGGGAGGGATACCTAGGGGGTAGTACATATCAAGAGGTAGAGGGTAAGGTGAGGGGAGAAGTGAGGGATCTTGGGACAAGATAGGGGAGGGATTTTTAGAATCAAATCCATATCAAGAAATATGAAGGCACATTTGTAGGAATATGGAAGGGATTTTTGGAAAGGTGAATAGAAGGAGAATTAAAAGGTAAGGGACAAAAAAGGGACCTTCGGAAAAGTTGGCCAACTTGGAATGAGGAGGGAAAAGGGAGAGAATAAGAAAAGATTTTTGGGAAGGGGCATGAATTGTAGAGGTCACAGGAAATCTGAGGAGATACAGGATATACAGCAGAAAGAAAGCAATAGAGGAACAAAAGGTGAGAAGAAAAGAGTCGATGGAAATGTATACCTAGTTACTATAACACTGAGTGAAAATGGGATGTATTAATCCATGAGTAGAAAATAGATAACAGAAGGCATGAAAAATCAGGACCCAATAATGTGTTGTTTATAAGAAACACTCTGAAAATGAGACACAAATAGAGTGAAGATGAGGAACTAGAGTAGAATATACTATGCCTCAACTGATCTCTGCCATGGTCTATGCCATGATTTCTGACAGATTTGGGGGTGAAATGGATATAATTCAAAGAGATAAACAAGATTAATTTATTATGTTAAGGATTACTATGGAGAAAGCCATTATCAATATGGGATCTGGATGTTCCAAGAGTTATACCATCCAGATTTTTAATGGGAAAATGAAATGAAATATACATGTAAATAGATAAAATAAACATAATAGTAATAATAATGGGGAACTTTCATTTTTCCCTCTCAGAACTACATAAATCTGACCAAAAAAAGGTTAAGGAAACTAATAGAATCTTAGATAAGTTAAATATGATAGCTATCTGGAAAGCCCTCATGTACCTTAGTGAGGCTAGTAGAAGATCTTTTTCTGAGGATGCACATAATCAAACTAGTTTCTGGTAGAAAAACAAAAATTTAGCTAATATAAATATTCTGCAAAAGTTTTACTTTAACCTTCATCATTCTATGGAGGAAATCCTGTATTACTGAGTGTTTTTGTTATTGGAACAAATGTCTCACTGAGTATGACAAAACTGAAAGACTTGGTTTTGGAAAGAGTACAGTCCTGACTACAAATTCTGTTTGCTACCTAAGGATCAATCTAGTCAAATTAATATTTGACTGGTAATGCATGTCAAATGAAAACAAAATAGGATAACTTGATGAAACTAAATCCTGACAGGAACATAGAGAAAGAGGTCTCATATTACATGCTAGACATGGTGTGATTCCTCTTTTTTTAAGAAAATAAGGTAAATATATTCATTAAAAGTTGTAAATCTATTCATGCTCAATTACCTAGAGATTCCATTATTAGGATTTGTACATAAGGGTGTTATTGAGAGAGTAAAAAGTTATGCATATATGAAAATATAAATAGCTCTTTTTAATGACAAAATAACTGGAAATAACACAATGCATTGATTGGGAGAAATGAGTGAATAGACTGAAATTTGAATATAATAGACTGTATTATGTTATTAGAAATGACAAGTATTGGAAAAATAAATAGGGAAACTATACGAAGAGATAAAAAGAGAATAAGAATATATACTATGATTACATTAAAAATAGTCACAAAAACAAGAGAAAAATTATCAAAGTAAAAAAAATGTGAACTCAAAAGCAGAGGATATTTATATTAGTCCACATATATAATTTATCATTTTCTCCTCTGCTTCCTAGCTTCCTAGTCTTCCTTCAAGAATCATTTCAAAATATATTTTCTTTAATAGTCATTTCTCAGTCTCTTCTCACTCTTTAGTGCCTCTTCTCTCAGATTAACTTCCATTTATTATATAGGTATTTATAAAATCTATGTTACCTTACCACTCTCCTATGTGAATTCTTTTTTTTTTTTTTGCTTTTCATTGTATCCCAAGCTGTTAAACTCAGTGCCTGGCACAAAGTTGTTTTGATTCTTTGGGCCTGCACAAAGTTCCCACAAAGCTATCTACCATCATTCACTACCTTGCCGAATCAGATAGAAGATAAAATTCTATTTGGAGCTTTATGCCATTCAAATGTTTATTGTAGAATTAGTAAAATGTGACAATTTTGTAGTTTTAGAAAAGACTTCCTCAGTTGTCAAAGTATCTCATTCATTTAGCATGAGTGTAGGCATTATGCAAATAGCTATTTTTCTTTCTCTTTAAGATGTTAATAAGTCCCAGCCATATCAGAAGACAATTGTGCTAATTCTATCAGGAACACATAACCAGAGAGAATTTAAGAGCAACCAGATGTAAGCATTTTGTTTTGGAAATAGCATTTGTTTGCATGAAGAACATGTTAAGCACTTTTCTTATCATTTGTTCCAAACAAAATGCATAGTTTAAAATGGACATTAAAATCACTTTTATCTCATTTGGGGCATAAGCAAATTTCACCATATTGGCAATAATGATAGTTGTACACAAGAAGTGGCCTAAAAGATATCACCCAATGGAATTTAGAAATAGAAAACTATGGAAAAGGTCATCTAGAGATATGGGGCAGCAAATGAATAGAATGACAAACCTAGATTAAGGAAGATGTGTGATCAAGTCCTGACTCCAAAAATTTCCAGCTTTGTGGCAACAGGCAACCTAACCGGTGAAATTATATGCACTCTTTTTGTAGAATAGGTACAAAAATACCAGCAAATGTCTACTTTACAGAATTATTGTGAAACTCTGTCTATGAAAAGTGATTTGCAAACAGGAAAAACACTATCTAAATGTCAAGTATAGTTATCAGACAATGAGCGTAAGGCATAAAAGATAATCAGGCTGACTAATGTATATAAAGCAAAGGCATGGATTGGTTGCAATTTCTCCTGATAGATGGGGATAGAGTACCTAAATTCAGCCTCATCTCTGGCACTAGCCATGTGACTTAGAGCAAGTCAAGTGAACCTCTCTGGGTCTCAGTTTCTTCATCTGAGAAATGATAGTGGATTAGATGATCTCTGTTCTCCCTTCCACCTCTAAATCTTTGACCCTATGATCCCAGGATTGTTCACATTGATGTGATTCTCTAGTGTGGTGTAACTATGGAATGAGTGCCAGAAGGGACACTCAAAACCCTCTCTGTGGGATCACCCATCATTGACCCAGCACAGAGCTCATCAGAGTTCATAACAAGAAAGCCAGAGGAACTGGATCCAACCTGCCCCCAATCCCATCTACATGCATGCTTGAAGATATCACCCACCCCTCTAAGGGGTTCTTCATCATTGTTCCAAAACTAGTGTCATTGTAGGGAATGTTTCCTTTTTGAACAAATCCATTACATTCTTGTAGGAGTTTAAATATAATCTGTGGGAAGTGGACAGATAGCTTATTTAGTGCCCTGGAAAAACTCATTCATTACTTAAAATGGGTCTTCAAAAAGTGAGTCAACTTAAACCTTTATATCTTCAATTAGTATTTTCTTTGAGTATCAGCTGCATGAAAACATAATATAATATGAGAAAAGGGATGATTGGAAAGATGCCAATTATGACATATCTTAAAAGGAGGCATTGGCATTTAAAGGAGCAACAGAAGAGTCACAGCACTAAACACATGTTTAATTATGCTAAGTATCCAACGAGGATAAGATCCTTTTCACTTGGGATTCCTCAATCAGATCAGCTCAAATTATATTATTTACACCTGGGCTTAGCAAAATTGATTTAGCTGAGTTTTAAATGACTCCATGTAAATAATGAAGTCCATGCTTTCAGAAAGAAATCCCATATAGAATTCAATTATATTCACTTTTGATGGCACAATTAGCATCAAATTTAATTTTAATATTCTGTTAAAGCTAGGGTTTCTTTTTTTGTCCTTCTAATTATCCTGGAGGCATTTAGCAGAGCCAGGTGATTGTCATCTTCTCTGTTACTATTAAATTGAAAATTACCTGTTTCAATTTAATCATACCAGAGAATGAAACAGAAGGTGACCATTAGATTCTGTATTTAATGGAACCAATAGATAGTTCTCATCATGAATTTTGGTTTTATTGCATATTTCCTCCTTAAACTCTCTTAGTTTCTCCTTTAGAAATCTGACTACTGTACCATTTGGTGCATATATGTTGAGTATTGATATTTCTTTGTTATTTATACTGCCTTTCATCAAGATGTAATTACCTTCCTTATCTCTTTTAATGATATCTATTTTTGCTTTAGCTTTGTCTGAGATCATTATTGCTACTCCTATCTTCTTTTTCTCAGTTACAGCTCAGCAAATTCTGCTCCACCTTCTTTCCTTTACCTACATATCTATCTGCCTCAAGGGTGTTTCCTATAGACAACATATGGTTGGATTCTGGTTTTTAATCCATTCTGCTATCCACTTCCTTTTTATTGGTGAGTTCATCCCATTCACATTCACAGTTATGATTACTATCTGTGTATTTCCCTCCATTCTGACTTCCTCCTTAGATTCTGCCTTTTCTCTTATCCCTCTTACCCTCCCCTCCAACTTTTTGCTTTTAGTGAATTTTTCCCCTTTCCCCTGCCTAATGTTAATTCTCTTCCCAGCACCTCCCCTCTTATTGATTCCCCTCTTACTATAGTGCCTTTTAAATTACCCCCCCCACCCTCTACCTCCCTTGTTTTGCTTACCTTCCCACCAGCTTGTTTATTACCTTTCTACTTCTCTATAGAGCATGATACAATTTTCTGCCCCAATGGATCTGATTGTTCTTCCCTCTTTGAGTCCATTTCAATGCACTTAAGTATTACCTATTACCTATCTCCAATGTCTTTCAGCCTTCCATTTTATTGGTCTTCCACCCCTTCCCCCATGTGTTTCCTTATGAAATATAAATTTACCTCATTTTGTTTATTTTCTCATTTCTCTTAGTATTATCCTCTTTACCCCTAGTTTTATATATATATATATATATATATATATATATATACATATATATGTGTGTGTGTGTGTGTGTGTGTGTAAATATATATATCACATTTCATCCTATACAGTTTGTCGCTGTTCCCTCTAAGTATACTTCTTCTAGCTACCTTGATTATAATAACAATTTTTAAGAGTTACATATATCATCTTTTCTTATAGGAATACAAATCATTTGAACTTATTGGGTCCCTTAAAAAAGTTTTGTTTTGTTTTGTTTTCAGACAGGCGAGAGAACTATTCATGAGGTTTTATTTTGGTTAGATAATTACATTTTTATTCTTCTATTTCCTTTTTATTCCTTTATTCCAAGTAATTATTGATAAACTTTATAAAATATAATGGAGTGTTGGGGAGTGTTGGACACTTATTTAAATGTTACATTTATGGTGACTTGATGTCTGGAGTTAGGATACTTACTCCTCTCTAACTGAGTAGAGCAGGACAGAATAGCTACAAGACCACAGCCATTGGTTTAAGACTATAAAGTTTTAGAAGCTCCACCTTCCCTTGCTGTTTCCTGCTGCTTCTGTCCTCTGAACCACTTTTCTCTCACTATTGATTGCCTTCCTAGAGTTGTTTGGAATGCTAAAGGGTGAAATCCAAATCTCATTTTCTCCTCTTAAACTGAAAGTAGATAGATAGTCATTGCTTGCTGTGACCTGGTAACCCAGGTGTGTGTGTGTGAGTGTGTGTGTGTGTGTGTGTGTGTTTAGCAACAATTACCCTCTAACCCTCCTGACTCCTATCACCTGGGAGAAACAACCCTGAACCCCAAACTACCATCTAGAAGCCCAGAATCCCAGAGTGTTGGAGAAAGTTAATAATTTCAACTCAGGTTTTTGTTGTTGTTGTTGTTAGAAGGTATTAATTATTGACCTAAATTGAGAAAGCTTAGCCTTATCTTACTCCTAGAAGTTTTCTCTCTCTTTAAGGCCTTCCCTAAACCCCCACATATATAAAGCACCATGATCTAGGTGCCCCTCAGTTAGTACCCCAGCACTCCAACTTGGTAACATGTATTCCCTAGTATTTTTAAACCATGGGGGTAGGGAAAGGAAAAATACTTTTCCAAACCTCTTCACTTTACTCCTAGTCAGTACATATGACAGTAGTGCCACCTAAAGATTGAAAGTTGATTTGCAACTATTTTAATAAGGAGAATTGCAAGCATGGCCCTCTTGCTTATCTCAAACAGCTCCCATTCTGGGCACTCAGAGCGGTAATATTTAAAGGGGAAATGGGTGGAATTGAAGAACAGGGGATACTGAAGGTTTTGTAACAGGGAAATGAGGAGTTGAAGGGAGAGAGTGAATATGGCTGCTGTTTAGGTAAAATGAGAGAGATGACCTCTGCCAAGACACTATTTTTGAATATGGGGTTCCCAAGAAATGGGCCACTTATGATAGCCTAAGGGGATGTCTTCTCTATTGGATTGATATGGATGATACCCCAGAACAGGTAAGCATGGACCCCACTGAGGGACAAGCCTCCCGCCAGACCAAGGTTGCCCAGCAGGGGTTCAATAAGGACCGTTTATAGTTGAATGGATGTCCTGAGGTTCAGCTCCCTCTACGTCCCTTGAAATGATAGTCCTCTTATATAACTGCAGTTATTTAAATAAAGATAAATTTTCATAACAAGTTGATTTGGGGAGGTATCAGGGAAGAGGGAAGAGGGATTTCCCTAGATGAGATTTCAGTCTCTCTCAGCTTTTTAGCTAAGGCCAGGCCTCACAGGGTGGTGGAGGGTTTCTTTATTCCTGTCTATGCTAATCTGTGCTAGTTTTCTTAAGGTCAAAGTCTTAGCAGTAGACAGCAAGAGGAAGACAAGTTCTGACTTTAAGAGCTGGTTGGGTCTGTCTCTTCAGGCTGATGATCCTAAAGCCGGGCCTTACAGTCCAAAATGCTTCCCTTAAGTCCTTTTGTCTGATGAACATGATCACAGGGATCCAGGTAGAACACACAGTTGGGAAATTCTGGAATGGAGGCACTTCTATCCAGAGACAGGGAGAGAGGCTCCTTCCAGTTTGAGGGCCAGGAAGCAAGAGCCCCTCACAAGACCAACTGTCAAAATCTTCTCTCCAACATTCCAATTGCTGTTTGTTCCACCTGATTGGCAGAAAGTCCAAAACTTGATTTAGTTTTCCTTTCTACAATTGTTACCTTTTGTTGTTGTGACCTTCCCAAGGTCACTTATTTTTATTATAGTTACCAATCTACTAAAACTAATTTCAAGATACTTCCCCCAAAATAATAAACTTCCCTTAATTACTCTATCACTATTCTATGCTAACTTTATCTACTCTAAGGAATTCTATGCAGGAAAGTTAGGGTAAGGGTAGTTTTAGGGTTTTACAATAAATTCAGTACAATAAATGTTTGAACAAAATCATTACAAAAAATGTTGAATCTTAGTGCTACTACTAATTACTTACTAAGTTAAACTAAACCAAACAGTTTTCCTATTTTACATATCTATTATTATTTGCAAACTAATTTTATCTATATATATTTCCATTAAACACGATTTCAGCATCAGCTTTAAAATGAATAATTAAAACATTACTATGTGCAAATGCAGCTTAAGTCTATTTCTAAGTATAATTGTTTATGCTATGCTTAACTTAACTGACTCCTAATCTATTCCCTACTTATTATAACTATTATCTAAGTTTCTAGTCTAATCTATAACCTAATCTTATGTACAACATATATACGTGCTATGCTAAATATTTACAGACTCTACCACTGTTAATAACTTAATTATAGTATATACATTATTTGCAGAGATTATTTAAATATAATACAATAATATACATTGTTCCATATCCTGACATCAGTCAAATAGAAATATCTTTTGATTTTCTATTTGCCTAAGACCTCATGGAACTAACTATATTCATATTTGCATTTAACATAAATACAACTTCAGACAAATGTTTATTTAAACAAGGTCTCCCAATATGTCACTTCGTGATTTTGTGTTTTGTGTCTAATAGTGTTGTGTTGAATTAATACTTACAAAGTTTCTTCAGATTTCACTTCTCATGCTGACTGATGAATCTCTACCTTCTTCCAAGTTATGTAATGTTGCATGCTATTTTCCCAATATGTGAAATTAATTTTTTTATTTCAACACAGTCTTACTGATATATATAAATCTCATTTTCTGTCTGTCCTCTTCTTGAATAAACAAATGTACAAAGGTCAAAGTAGTGTAGTTCACACACAGGATGGGCTTGACTAGTTGCAAAATCCAAATACCTCTTACTTGTTTCGCCCCTAAATTCTTTATCCATGTTTGAATTTCCTGTTCATTGTAGTGCTTTGGTAAGCTACTCACGTGCTTTGGTAAGGATACATACCATAATGTCTCTGTGTTACTACTGCCGCTATGTTGTACCTTTCTCTGTTAACTATTATGCTCGAACCATCTGTATACATTTCAATGTCGGATTGTTCCAGGGGTGTCATTTAAATCATTTCTTGGTTTTTCTTCTAATGATATTGATTCCTGGCAATTATGTATGGCTTCCTCTTCAAAAGGCAGATCTGGAATCCAGGTTGCTGGATTCAATAGTTGGCAAAGTTTTAAAGTGATGTTTTCATTGCTTAGTAACACAATTTCATATTGAGAAAGTCTTTGCTGTGTGCAAGCCTGTAAATGACATTTCTTCAATATGGATTCTAGTTGGTGTGAAGAGTAGACATTAAGTTTTCATCCTAATGCCAAATCAGATGACTTTAGAATCATGGTTGCTGTGGCTGTGATTGCTCTCAAAAAGGGAATCATTCCTTTTTCAATTATATCCAGCTGTGTAATATAATATGCCACTAGCCTAAAATTGGGTCCTAAAGTTTGGGCTAACACTTTAGAAGCTATGCCTTTTGCTTCACGTACAAAGAGATAGAATTCTTTGTTGTAGTCTGAAATACCTAAGGCTGGAGCTGTTATGATTGCTTCTTTGAGCTGTGCCAAGGCTTGGAGATGCTCTTTTGTTAGTTTCAAAGCTTCTGTGACTGTGTTTTTGGTTATGTCCATAAGGCATTTTGTTATTTGGCTATAGCCTGGGATCCATTTGTATACAGAAACCTGTTACTCCTTAAAAGGCTCTCAGTTGTTTCTTAGTCTTTGGCATTCTGAGCTTCTGTAGTTCCTCTACTCTTTTCTTGGAAATCTTTCTTGTCCCCTTTTCTAAGATAAATCCTAGGGATTCCACTTCAGTCATGACCCATTGTAGCTTTGATTTGGAAATGTTGTGGTCTTTCTTATATAGCGCTAGGAGGAGTTTTTTACTGCCCTGGTAACAAACTTTAATTTAATTACAAACAGGATGAAGAAAGGTATTAGAGATAGAGAGAGAGAGGGAGAGAGAAAGGGGAGAGAAGGGAATAGGGCTTAAATACCCCTTCTGTTTAAGCTGGGCCAAATGGCCCAAGCCCTTAGATAGCTGGGGCAAAGAAAGGAGATCAGTCCCTATTACTCACGTGACCAAAATGGAGAAACAGTCTCAGGGCCTCCACCTCCAGCTTCCTTCAGAGCAAGCTTCTCAGAGCACCTCTCCAACCACTCAGAGCCAAAACTCTCCAACCAACCACCCCTCAGTCCTCAGACCCCCTCTCTCTTTAAGCAAACCATCCAAGTTCTCTCCCCTCCATTCTCACATCTACCAATCACTGTCCATGTCTTCCCTGTGCCAATGGTGGCTCTAGCTTAACCCAGGACCACCCAGAGGTCTGTGGCTTTGCACATGTCTGTTGAAGGTCATATTCTCAAATAATTAAATCTTGATCCTTTGCTACAGCCCTTCCTAAATCCTGTTACCCTGAGTAGGGTAGAGATTGGAATAATTAAATTTTGATCTATGCTGCAGCCCTTCCTAAATGCTGTTAGGACTGAGTAGGGTGGAGATTGTAATTTCCAAGACCTGGTTCTGTCATTCCAAGTATCTCTATTGTATCAATTCTAAAATCAATCATGACTCAAAGAAATTCCTGTTCTATGCTTAAGCATAGTTCAAAGCCCTTTCCATTGTTCAGCAAAAGGTTTCTGTCCTAAAGTAATCTTAAGAAGGGAGGAGGAGGAAACTCCCATGCCAATGGGGTTCACATTCCAATAGAGTTCCCACTATCAATAGGAAATTTTTCAAGTATGAAATTTCCCAATAGTGAAATTTCCAACATTTATAAGTCTAAGAAATTTTAAGGTTTACAGAAAGCAAAGCTTTTTTGGCTTTCCTTTGCAATTAGAATGTTAAAATAAGCACTACACAGATCAACAACGTATAACATATAGATTTACTTGGGATTTCTGAAATTATTTTAGATGGGCTTGGAATGACTGGGACTTTTTTACAAAGTTATTTACTGCTCTTAAATCTTGGACCAGTCTCCATTGAACTTTTCCTTCAGTCAGCTCAAAGTTTTGTGGTTTCTTTTCTTACTATCATTCCTGGGTGCACTTGTCCTTGTGATTAGATTGAGTAATCCTGAGATTTCGGGGGGTGATTCATCTCTCTATACCCCATTGCCATTTTGGACATCCCAGTCCCTGCAACACATCCAATATGGGTTTTGTCCACACTATGCCCAGTGTGGATATGGGGAACCCCATATCCCCAGAACCCTGGAAATATGACCAAAGCAATCTAGATGGATTATAATACTGGGGAGGGGAAGGAACCTTAAAGGATCTAGAGGTGAATTTTTAGCTTTTCAGACTTTATTGCTTAATGTTTCAGTTTGTTCCCTTCCAAACAATGAAGATGTAAAGCAGCTTTTGGAATTGGAGAAAAGCACTCTTGAATTCAGTGCCTTTATCCTGTAACATATATTGTATTTGCTGATTGTTTTAAGATTTAATTTTGCTTGTTAAATTCCCAAAGTCATCTAATCTAATATATTCTATTATACTATGTCATTTTCTGTTACTGTGTTTTGGCTTTTAGCTATATGTGCTGTTACATTATCTTTATTTGTATCTCCCACTATGACTGGACTGGAGAAAATACCATTGTAAAAGACCATAAACAACTTGTACAAACCCTTTTCTATCACAAAACCATAGGTCCTTATGAATAAAGGGTTTGTCACCAGATCCATTGAGGTCACATGTTGCCTAAATGGCCTTTTGTTCCTTTTTTTAATGATGGGGAGTAGAAAAAGAAGAACCATTGGGGGGAAATGGAATGATGAGAGCTCTTTAGTTGCATGAGACAGAGATAACAGTGGGAAACTGGATAAGGACTTTTGGGAAAATCTCCTGAGGAGAAGGGTCTTGAGTGCTGAGACACAGAAGGGAGTAGGTGGAGGTTCAGTTTCTCTGTTCCATTTTTCAAGACACCTTTGAAAATTTCTGTCTCTGACAGAAATCCTAACACTGCTGGGTTCTGTGAACAAACCCTAAATTCTCTGAAGACTTTCATTCCATAAACTATTGAGATACTGGACTCAGTTCAGTAAACAATGCTCTCTCCCCCTTTTCTACCTCTCCCATGCCTACAGGACTAACAGTGACTGACAGGGGCAACTAGTTAGACAAAAATTAGGATGACCCACAACTGCCTAACTTTTACTTGCTTCTCCTTTACCCCAATTCACAAATAAATCACATTGAGCAGTTAGTTAGCAAATTTAATCTTGTTTATTCACATCTAGAGAGTAAGATCATTGGCAGACTCCATCTTGCTGCCAGCTTTCAAGAAGACTCAAAGGGGAGGCTTGTGAGTGCTTCAAAGTAATGCATATCCAGATTAGGGTCCCACATACCTCTCCTTGTAGAGAAGACTTCCCCACTTCCTTTGAGGGCCATCATGGCCCTCAAGGGGCAAGCCTTTACTAAGGGGAGATCTCCATTGTATCTCCTCTCAAATAATCTGGGGACTTTGGGATGGGATAGGGAGGAAGCCATTTCATCAATCCTTTCCTCACTGCCTTCAACCCTTATTTCTCCATCTAAGGAACAAGCATCCCCCCCAACAAATGACACTTTTGCCTTTGTTAATTTTCACATAGATGATGATGGATGAAGTCCACAAAATTGGTTACTACCTGTATCTAACCTTTAGAGAATTTAATGACCTAAAATTTTTAAATAAATTTGAGGGGTATTCATAAGTGATATTTCAGGCTATCTAGGAGCACCACTAGCTTTGATTGATCGTTTGCCTATATTTCAATTGTTTGTAACAAAAGGTAAGGGTCTATTTAGTAGTTGAAGTGAAGTTGAAGTGAATGACACTATTGTATTCCCCATTTATAAAATGCATTTATAAAAATGTAATGGATGAAACATAAAGGCCTTTTACGGCTGTTACAGTCTTTTCTTTGAACAGAGGTGGGAGGTGGAAAGGTTTTCCAAGGGGGAATGGTACCTATGGATGGCTCTCAAGAGGGAGCATTTCCCATGAAGGATGGTTGTTATATTTCCAACTCTTTGGTTTACTCTACCCTTCAACCAGAATGGTCTAGATTCTTGGTGACATTTTAGACCCAAAAGGCTTTCATAAGCAGTACACAGGTTTATTTTTTTCTGGACTTCTCTGCTAGATTTTGGAATGAAGACAGTAATAGAATTTGCTAAAAATATCTCAGCCAAAGTTAAAAGATTGTCTTGATCTTGAGAACTTGTGTCAAGTATCCATGAGCTTCAAATGTGGTTTTGATATTTTTCTTTAATGTCACACAGCAAGTGGCTATAGAGACTCATGTGAATCCTAATGGTAGTGGTAGTGGATTTGTTTGCTATTGTCATTAAACAGGCTCTTGTGATTTTGGGGATTGGGGTACTTCTTTGAATATGCATTACCTATTATACTACTGTTTTATAAATCTAATTTCTTGGTGAAAATCATTTGCACTCAATGTGGATCATGGCCAAGTTAAAATGAAATGGATCTCATTTTGGGGTAAGAAACCTTTATTATTGAACCTCTCCTTGGTAATCATAGTGTGTCACTGATTGTGAGCTATATATTTTATTTTATTAATTTTATTATTGTTTTTCTTTGTATGTGCAATAGAGTATTTGAGTTTTCTTTTTTCTCTGATTCTTTGGACTTGAAGCACATGTTAAGAGTATTAATGGTTTTTTTGATTTTGCACTAATATAAGTTTATAATATCCATTAGCCCTAATATTAATGCATACCCAAAATCTTTAGGCTATAGAAATCTGCCATTGATTGTTAAATATTATGGGACTTTGATTAATGATTGTGTCGGATTTCAGGAGAAGGGATCATAAAAGAGTAATCATACAGTCCTAAGAAGCACAAGATCAAGGACACCAACCAATCCCAATGAGATTGATGATAATCTGTGCCAAGACAAAGGATTTGTTTTGGGGTTCAAGGAAGTGGCTGTTTGAGAAGGTCAGATGAAGAATTTGTGCCAGATTCAGACAAAGTACCTCAGTTTAGCAGTTTAGCTGCTGCCATTCTGGCTTCCCTATCTCTGAGAGCAAAGGTAAAACCAGAGCAGGGAATGATATTTCCCATTTACTGCTAAAATCTAATCCCTTTTCTGCCTTTCATTGTGTGGCAATTTTCTGTAGTCCTGATTGCTGATTGGGTAAGTGCATATTGCTGCAATCGTCCTACAGGCTTGTAGGACATAAATCACTTCATTTGGCCCTGATTCTGGGACCTGTTATGGGCTTATTCTTGCTTACTCAGAATTTTTATATACTATTCATTTTTTTCTTTTCATATATATAATTGTTTTTTAACTTCCTTCTAAAAAATGATTCACAAACCTCATAATTCAGCTGTGTATCCCTGGGTGATCCATGCATTTGTCAACACACTCCTCAGGGAGGATTGTATAATTGTCATAAAATTCTAGATTTATAAAAAAGTGTTCTTGTTTGAGAATAATTTTAGAATAAGAACCTTGCTACCTCCATGAATCAAGAAAGTGAACTGTTTGGAGAAGGTGCCATGGAGTTGCCTGTAGAAACCTTATACTGCACCAAAAGATCCAGAATGAACTTTTGAATGTAGTGGAAATTGAACTATGGGGGGTTGAATCTATTTATTTTTAATATAAACTCTTATGCCAAAGAGGACTGCCTCCAATTGACCTTTTTTAATGCACCTAGCAATCATTAGTCTTGATCCCTTTCTCTTTTATTTCCCACTTATCTCCAAATTATTGTAATTTCCCCTTAGAAAGTACAATACTGTATGTACCTCTAGTTAAATGTCTTTTGAGATATAAGTTGGTTATGTGCACTGATTCTATGGGGAAACTAGTTATGTAAATCTGGGAGATTTCTACATGTTTATTACCTATGGAAATTACAGGGGGTATTGTATAATTACAATTTTAACACTAGAACTATAATTCCCAGCTTTCTTTCCCATGTTATATGGTGATGTAGGGAGGATATAAGTTTTGGGTATCCTCTCCTCTCACTCTCTCTTCCTGTGATTGGTGGCTGGCTGAAGCAGGATTTTTGGGAGAGTCAAGAGAACTATTCACCTGATTTTATTTGGGTTAGATAATTATGTTTTTATACTTCTTTTTTCTTTTTATTCCTTTACTTCAAGTGATTATTAATACACTTTATGAAATTTAATACTTGGAGTATTGATCATTGATTTAAATCTTACATTATGAATGCTTGGAAGTCTTCTATTTTATTAAAGGAACATAATTTCCACTGCAAGAATATAGTCTGTTTTACTGGGTAGTTGATTTTTGGTTATAGACCCAGTTCCCTTGCTTTCTGAAATATCATATTCCATGCCTTTCAGGCTTTTAGTGTGGATGCAGCCAGGTTCTGTGCTATCCTTACTGTGGTCCCATGATATTTGAATGGTTTCTTCTTAGCAACTTGTAGTATCTTTTCCTTGGTCTGGTAGTTTTTTTTTTTAATTTGGCTGTAACATTCCTGGACATTGTCAATTGGGGATTAAATGCAGGACATGATCTCTGAATTCTTTCAATCTCCACTTTTCTCTCTTTTTCAAAAATGTTGGGGCAGATTTTTGTATAATCTCCTGTAGAATGATGTTGAGCCTTTTCCTTTTGTCATGATCTTATAGTAGTTCGATAATTCTTAAATTGTCTCTCCTTGGTTCTATTTTCCAGATCTGTAGTTTTAGCGATGAAATGTTCCATATGTTCTTCAATTATTTCATTTTTTTAAAAATTGGTTTTATAGACTCTTGCTGCCTTGTGAAGTTATTTACTTCTAGTTCTTGGATTCTAATTTTTAAAAACTGAATTTTTTCCCCGGTTTTTTTGTCATCCTTTTATTTCTGGTCTGTTTTTCTTTGTAAGTCATCTTTCACTTTCTTTGACTCATTTTCAAGCTAGTCAATTCTGACTTTTAAGACACTATTTTTTGTTTTAGTTCATGTGTCTCTCTGTTTCCAGATGACTTATTTTGCTTTTTAAGTTCTTTTTCCAATTGTCTTCAGCCTCTCTTAATTGGTTTTTAATTGTTTTTAGAGTTCTTTCTAAGCCTTTGTCCAATTCACTGACATTTCTGCATTTTCACTTGATGTTCCTTGATTCTCCTCTGTTCCACTTGCTCTTTGTTCATTACCTGGATAGAAGATGTTGATTGTAATTTCACTTTTCTTTTTCTGTTGTTTACTCATATTTTTTTCCTTCTTTCCCCCTGTCATTGGCTATAATATTACTCCTCTGTTTATTTTCTGGATCTGTGGGTTTGAGCTATTCAGTTCTGAAGGGGCTTCTCTGCTCTGCTAATTGACTAGATTAGGCTGATGGAATATTAGTGAGTTCTGAGGGAATATCTTCCCCAGATGACAGCAGAAGCTGAAGGTATAGGTGAAGGTATGGAGCAGGGGGTCCCCAAACATTTTATACAGGGGGCCAATTCACTGTCTCTCAGAGATCATTGGAGGACCAGACTATAAAAAAATAACTATGAACAAATCTCTATGCACACTGCACATATCTTTTTTTAAAGTAAAAGAAAATGTACCAACTACAATATTTAAAACAAAGAACAAGTTAATTTTAAGTCAACAAATTGACAAGTATTTCAATGGGAAATATGGACCTGCTTTTGGCTAATGAAATGGTCAATGTCTGGTTCCATATTTGTCACTGCTAGCCTTAACAAGTGATGCAAGTGTGCATCAGTTAGTCTAGATCTGTTTAGAGATTTCAGATGTTTCATTATGGAAAAAGTCTGTTCACAGACATAAGTCCTACCAAAGATGGTTGCCATTTTGAGAGCATTGTCTCACCTGGTTCCTGAGATTAGGATATATCTCAGAAGAGAGAGATGCATAGAGATTAGGCAAGCTACTTGACTTGAATGCGTCTTTCAGAGAGTCACAATTCTGCAGTTCAGCCACTTCTATTTGGTAAATTGTATCTACATTTTCAATGTCAATAGAAAATGGGTTATGGAAAAGCTGTATGTCCAGTTTATGGAGATCAAGCTCTTTAAATCTGAATTGGAAATCCTTTTGCAACTTTTCCATTGAATCCACATGTTTCTTTTGGTAATACAATCAAGGGTTTTTCCACTAACAGATTTTGAGTTAAGGGGAGATGGCAGAAATTTCCTCCACTTGTGTGATAAGGAGGCCTAATTTTACTTCAAATACTTTCACATGTGATTGCATATCACAGATGAGCTTCCCTTTTCCTTGAAGTTGCCCATTGAAACTGTTGAGTTGCTCTGTTACATATGTCAGAAAAGCGAGGTGCCATTTCCTTTCTGCATCATTGAGCTTTGGCACTTCTTTGTTTTTTGAAAACACAAAAGCTGAAATCTGTGGAAGTAAGTCAAAGAAATGTCTCAAAACTCTCCCTTGACTCAGCCAAAGGACTTTTATGTGGTAAAGAACATCTTCATAGGCTACATTTAGCTCAGACAGAAATTCTTGAAATTGTCTGTGGTTTAGTGCATTAGCTCTAATGAAGTTAACACAAGATACCACAATATTCATAACAGATTCCCACTTAAGTGATTTACTACATAGCAGCACTTGTTGGTGGATGAGGCAGTGTATGGCTATTGGATGAGAATGGTTATGTTTGTCCATCTCTTGGTTATTATAAGCAATTACTCCTTTTTTAGACCCCACCATGCTAGGAGCATGATCAGTTGTCACACTGGCTAGTTTAGCCCAGTCCAGCTCCAAATCCTTTACAGTTTGGAAAACCTTTTCATAGATATCCTCTGCTGTAGTTGTTCCTTTGATGCTTTGCAGTGCAGCAAGATCTTCTGTGACTTTGAAATTGTCATTCATCCCACAAATAAAAATTAGAAGTTTTGCAGAGTCACGAACATCATTGTTCTCACTGAGTGCCAAGGAAAAATGGGAAAGTTTTCTTGCAGGGTTTTGCAAATGCTAAATTGCCTCCCATTTCTTCAATCCTTCATATAATTATAGATCCTGAAAGACTAATTATACTAAATAAATCTGCCTTTTCTGGAAACATATCTTTGGCATCAGAAAGAAGGCACTCTTTAACAAATTCTCCCTCCCTCCAGCAAGTGATCATGAGGGTTATTCACTATAACCTGGTAGAATTGATACCAGGAATGCAAGGATGGTTCAATATTAGGAAAACCATCCACATAATTGACCATATCAACAAGAAAACTAACAAAAATCACATGATTACCTCAATACATGCAGAAAAAGTCTTTGACAAAATACAACACTCATTCCTATTGAAAACACTATAGAGCATAGGAATAGAAGGGTCTTTCCTAAAAATAATAAACAATATGTATCCAAAACCAATCAGCCAACATCATCTGCAATGGGGACAAACTAAAACCTTCCCAATAAGATCAGGAGTGAAACAAGGATGTCCATTATCACCTCTATTATTTAACATTGTACTAGAAACATTAGCTGTATCAATTAGAGAAGAAAAAGAAATTGAAGGCATCAAAATAGGCAAGGAGTAGACTAAGCTATCATTCTTTGCAGATGATATGATGGTCTACTTAAAGAACCCCAGAGAATCAACCAAAAAGATAGTCAAAATAATCAACAACTTTAGCAAAGTTGCAGGATACAAAATAAACCCACATAAGTCATCAACATTTCTATGTATCTCCAAAACATCTCAGCAGCAAGAATTAGAAAGAAATTCCATTTAAAATCACCTTAGACAATCTAAAATACTTGGGAATCTATCTGCCAAGACAAACACAGGAACTATATGAACACAACTACAAAACATTCTCCATACAATTAAAACTAGAACTAAACAATTGGAAAAACATCAATGACTCATTGGTAGGACAAGCTAACATAATAAAAATGACAATCCTACCCAAATTAATATTCTTATTTACTGCCGTGCCCATTGAACTACCAAAAAACTTTTTTACTGAATTAGAAAAAAAACTTAACAAAGTTCATTTGGAAGAACAATAGATCAAGGATATCCAGGGATATCATGAAAAAGAAAATTGCAAATGAAGGAGGCCTTGCACTCCCCGATATCAAACTATACTATTATGTAGTGCAGTGGTGATCAAAACAATTTGGTACTGGCTTAGAGACAGAAAGGAGGATCAGTGGAACAGACTTGGAGTAAGTGACCTCAGCAAGACAGTCTATGACAAGCCCAAAGATCCCAGCTTTTGGGACCAAAACCCACTATTTGATTAAAAACTTCTGGGAAAATTGGAATATATTATGGGAGAGATTAGGTTTGGATCAACATCTTACATCCTACAACTCAGAATGGGTGAATGACTTGATTATAAAGAAGGAAATGCTAAGCAAATTAGTTGAACACAGAATAGTATACATGTCAGACCTTTGGGAAAGGAAAGACTTTAAAACCAAGCAAGAGCTAGAAAAAAATCACAAAATGTAAAATCAATAATTTTGATTACAGCAAATTAAAAAGTTTTTGTACAAATAAAACCAATGTAACCAAAATTAGAAGGGAAGCAACAAATTGGGAAATAATCTTCATAATGAAAACCTCTGATAAAGGTCTAATTACTCAAATTTATAAAGGGCTAAACCAATTGTACAAAAAACCAAGCCATTCTCCAATTGATAAATGGGTAAGGGACATGAATAGGCAATTTTCAGTTTAACAAATCAAAACTATTAATAAGCACATGAAAAGTGTGAATGCTGGAGGAGATATGGCAAAGTTGGGACATTAATTCATTGCTGGTGGAGTTGTGAATTAATCCAACCATTCTGGAGGGCAATTTGGAACTATGCCCAAAGGGTGATAAAAGACTGCCTACCCTTTGATCCAGCCATAGCACTGCTGGGTTTATACCCAAAGGAGGTAATAAGGAAAAAGACATGTACAAGGATATTCATAGCTGTGCTCTTTGTGGTGGCAAAAAATTGGAAAATGAGGGAATGCCCTTCAATTGGGGAATGGCTGAACAAATTGTGGTATATGATGGTGATAGAATACTATTGTGCTCAAAGGAATAATGAACGGGAGGAATTACATGGGGACTGGAACAACCTCCAGGAAGTGATGCAGAGCGAAAGGAGCAGAATCAGGAGAACATTGTACACAGAGACTAATTCACTGTGGTACAATCAAATGTAATGGACTTCTCCATTAGTGACAATGCAGTGATCCTGAACAACTTGGAGGAATCCACAAGGAAACAAAAAAAACATCATCCACATTTAAAGGAAAAACTGTGGGAGTAGAAACACACACACACACACAAAAAAACAACTGCTTGAATACATGGGTCAAGAGGATATGGCTGGGGATGTAGACTCTAAATGAACATCCTAGTGCAAACATCAAGAACATGGAAACAGTTTCTGATTGGTCTCATGTAATCCCTAATGAAATTGTGTGTTGGCTATGGGAAGGGTGAGTGAAGGGGAGGGAGGGAAATAATATGATTCTTGTAACCAAGGAATAATGTTTTAAATTGATTAAATAAATTAATTAAAAACAAAAACAAAAACAAATTTTCCCTCCACGAATGATCTGCAAGTGCACAGTATTAGCTTGGCAATTTGAAAACTTGCTCACAGTGATGAAATATTTAGCTGCTTCTGCTTCACAAAAGTATTTTTCTGAGTTGTCGATGTATTTTTCAGTTTTAATATTTTATATTTTCTCACATCTCTGACCAAATGTATTTATCTTTATGTTGAGTTTGATAGTGTCAATGCAAATTATATTCTTTGAACACAGACACTACATTCTGGCATATCAAATACACAGCTCTTTCCTTGTACTGCATGAAAAAGTAATCATAAGTCCACAGTTCTTTGAATATCCTATACTGAGTCAATTTTTCACTTTCTTGACGTCACTGTTTCCTAGGGATTCCAAACTGCTATTAGTAAAAATACATACATATACATATGAATATATATATATATGTATATATATATATATATCCCTACAAAAACAATATACCAACGATAATTTTGCCAACACAGTAGCATACAGACTGAACTGCCCATCAATGCAGTCTGATCTGTGTCCATCAATGCAGCCTTCCCAGTCCACATCATTCCAGCCTCACCAGTGGCCATATTGGTGGAACTCCACTTTTACCTCAACCTCACACTGGTATGGTGTGGACAGTGGCATGATTAAAGAGCCGGTTCCTCCACTGCCTTTCCAGTTCACACTACCCTGTGAGAACCACACTGAGATCTGTGAACTCACACAGGAATCTGATCGCATGGGTCAGATTCCACGGCAGGAAAAAAGAAGGCACAACACTAGTGTATGTACTCTTGTGATCTGTATATATTGGTAATTATAGACCATAATACAGAAAACACATGCCTCACTTCCCCCACATAGTACAATGGCAACCATACACCCCCAAATATACAACATAATGGCCCCATAACCTCCCTTTGCCCAAAAGTCTCTCCCCACATTACTTCACAGTACAATGACCCCTATTATAGGGGCCATTATGTTGTGCGTCTGGGGAAGTATGGGGGCCATTGTACTACCATGTTTTCCCCAAAATAAGACACTGTCTTATATTGATTTGACCCAAAAAACAAAACAGAGGGTATCTTATAAAACACCCAGTGGCAGTGGTGAGCTTCTCACAAGAGGACCACCGCTGATGTCACAGGCCACATTCTTCTCACTTACCACCAATGAAAGAGGTGCTCCTTCTGGAATTGTTGTGGGAGCCAGATAAATGGCCTCAGGGGGCCTCATTTGGCTCACAGGCCATAGATTGGGGACCCCTGGTATGGAGGCTGAAGGGAGCTGTGCTTCCCACCCTGTTATAAAGGTGTTCTGTCTTGGTTTCAGCCTTCAACTGGGAAACTTAGTCAGCAAGATTCTCAGCATAGTCAGTGTGGCAGGGGTGTTGGAAAATGAGCTTCCCTGCCCTGTGAAGACTTCTTATCTGCCCTTTTCCTTAAACCTGAGAATTAAGGCTTTTTTGCATACCTTTTAAGTTGAATCCAGCAGGAGGGTTCCCAAGCTCTGTCCTGTAGTTAGATTTGGTTTTTTGTATCCTCGAAGCACTCTGCTTTTGATTGGTATGGAAGGGATTTCAGAGAGGACTGGACTTTTACCATGTCTAAATGGCCATCTTGACTCTGCCTCTCATCATGAATTTTGGGAATACATTTTGACTCATTCCAACTCATTAGTGTGTAGCAATGATATGCTTTTTGTCCTGACATTCTGTTCCTGATTTCCCTCCTTTCTTTTTCTCTTCTTGGTACTAGATGGTTTGGTTACTCATCAAATTGTGCATTTGACACATTTTGACTAGAGAAAATTGTTATGTTATTTGGTAATTGCTTGGTAATCCATACCCTTTCTAGAACTAGTTGGTGTAGCCATCTAGGGAAGTATATGCTCAAACAAAGACACATATTACTTCCAGAGCATAAAGAAGAACTCAATACTGAGGAGGTGCAGGAACTTCATTAAACAAGGAAATGTATGCAAAAGTATTCAAAACTTTTTAGAAAAAAATATCACCTTAAAACTTTAACAAGCAGAATTTTAATTTATTAAATTACCAGACTATTTATTACTTTGCAGCAATTTTGAAATGCAGATAGAAACAAACATCATTGGATAGATATATTTCTTATGAAGTTTATACCTGATGAATCTCAAGCAGAGTTCAGTGGTGATAAAGGACAGAAAAGAGAAAGAGAATTTTAGAAGGTCAATTGCCCTGAGATATTGTGGTAGTGTAACCTGGAAAATGTGGTTTCTAAGACTGTGAATTGTCCAAACTGTAAAGGTTTCGGCCAAACTGTAAAGATATTTTTTAGTGTCTTGATTTAAAATCTAAAATTAAGTGGTCACCATGGGAAAATTCCCAAATATGAAAATACCCAAGTCAGCTGGTTTTTATGTGATTTTTAATTAATATAAATGAAGGAATTAAGGGGAGGAGAGAGAGAGAGAGAAGGAGAAAATAGTAGAAAGGGCCTAGACCAAATGGCCTAGGCCTGAGCCTAAGGGAGAGCAAGTCAGTCTTCATCACTCACCACAAGATCGTCTGCAAGCTGGGTTCTTCCACTCCAAACTGAAATTAGCCTCCAAACTGAATTCAAATTGTAACTGAATTCAATTGCCCTAAACTTGTTCCTTCGCTTCATTTTAAAGAGATTTTTCTCTTATGTCACCTCCCCTAAATTTTCACATCTACCAATCACAGTAGACGCTTTTCCCCGGGACTGCCCATTCTTAGTTCTTATCTTCTTTGGTTCTCACCTTCTCTCCTTAGACTAAAACTTCACACCTCTTTTGTTAAGCTTGCCTTTTGTAAGTTGCTTGACCTTTTAGTGAGTAATTTAACCTTTATAGGACTTAGCACCCTTTTGTATTAGATCTAAAAATAGATCTAGCTTAAGATTTTAGCTTCACTATAAGTATGAGTTAGGGACTTTTCATTGTTCAATCAGGAGTTTACAACTTTATCTTCCCCTAAGGCACTGTCTGAGTAGGATGGAGTAATTTTAAAAGTTCTTATTACATTACTGATCAAGTACCTCCATTGTTACAATAGGGGAAAAACTTAACCAAATCTTCTAAGATACAGTCTGAGCAGTTTTAAGATTCACAGTAGGTATCCCCTTGTTCAGATAATAACATTACCCTTCTCCAATATCCTCTTAGGTTATGAACTCTTTTCAATACAGAAAAAGTTAAGTTAAAATTATTTTATTTAATCTATTATTTTTATATTTATTTCTGTGTATAATCAATATTTATTTAGTAAAATACAGCTCCATTAATGCTTATAATGCCTTATTAAATCTAGAGTTTGGGGTATCTGGAATGGATTTATTCAATTGAAATTAGCATTATGGGGAAATTATTTGGCACTCAATCCTTTTGGCACTCAACCTGACTTCTGGAATGAATTAATGGTAAGTAGGAAGGAACTACAGTACATCTAAATGTAATTTAGAATTTCCTTTTATTTAAAAATAATTATTCAGCATAGGAGTTCAGAGACTTCATTAGATTACCAAAGCGCTCTCTCTCTCTCTCTCTCTCTCTCTCTCTCTCTCTCTCTCTCTCTCTCTCTCTCTCTCTCTCTCTCTCTCTCTCTCTCTCTCTCTCTCTCTCTCTCTCTTCTCTCTCTCTCTCTGTCTCTCTCTCTGTCTCTCTCTCTCTCACACACACACACAAACACATAAACAAACTGATATCCTGCTTTAAAGCATTTCAGACAAATGCTAATCCACTCTTTACTTAAATGTTTCCAGGGACTCTCTATCTTGCAGAGCAAAGTATTCCATAATGAAACAATTCACATTGTTAATAAATTTTGTATATTGAAATATTGAAACAAAACTATCAATTTTTATCCATTGTCATTTGTCCTTCTCTTTGGAAGTCCATAGAACATGTCTGCTTCTTGTTCTTCCTCAACGTCCATGAAACATTTTATGAAATCATGGATATAGCTTAATGGTAAAAAAAAAAAATTCAAGATAATCTAATGCAAAAAAAATCATTTACTGTTTGTGAAATGGCAGCTGAGAGGAGTCAGGTTACTTGACCTTTGTAATAAGTAGCAGAGATGAGATTTGAATTCAAATACTCTGAAAAAATCCAAAGCTCTTTTCACCATGAGATGTTTCTTTTACTAAAGAGTTCCATTTCCTTCACCTGAGGTTTATATTAAAGGCTTTACAGATCTTGATGAAACTCTTCTCATTGTACTCTATGAATTTATCCTGACATGCAGAAAGTTGAATTGAAGCAATAATATTTAGAACCTATAGAGTAGTAGGGCAGGAAAGATTACTGCTAATAGAGGAAAACTGTCAAAGAAGCTACAGGGGAAATTTACATGCCTGTCCATTGCTCCCAAAAGTAGGGAGCCTTGAAAGATACTTATTGGTACAGTCAGAATAGTGCTATATTTAGAGGTCCCAGACATGATTTGGAATTCTCTCCATTGGAATAGCTCTGCTGTTTACTATTTTAGACAAATCCTTTAAGACCACAGTCTCTCAGATGAGATTGCTTATCTATAACCTGGTAGGAGTAGACTGGATGATCTCTTAGGTTCTTTCCAACTACAGAAATATTCTTCTATTGAAAGTTCTTAATACCCTTAGAATGGATTGTTACAAAATATAGGATAAACAACTCAAAGCTCTATTCATCAGCATCAGACATGTAATTGTGTGAAGTAAATTATTTAGGGGACCTTGATCCCATGCACTCGAATGGCAGGACATAGGAGTCACAGAGTCACATGTCATCTCCAGGCATCCCAGCGTTAGTGCAATGTTGCCACAAAGGGAGAAGCTATAGGTTTAAAAAGTCAGCTCAATAACTTGAGATCTCTATCTCACTCTGAACTAATTCTCTCACTGACCTGCTCTCTTATCTCACCAGGTCATTTCTTACAAAGGGCAGTGTGAAGTACCAACTGCTATAGAGGACTGGATCCTAAAACGTTTTTTCTATCTTGCTCTCTCTTTACAAATAAATGCTTATAAGTCTGGTAATAAGTTTCCAGATTAATTTTTATTTATAACATAGCTAATAGATACCTTTAGTAATCTGAGTCCCTCTGGAGATGGGTAAATAATGTCATCATCTCCATAGAAAATATATATTCTATAAAGGTAAGGTATGGTGCATTTGTTTGTTTACTTAAATAAACACTTGGAAATGAAATTTTAAAAATGCATTTTACTTAGAAAGTAAACCAAAGAAGAATTTGGTTATTTTTCTTAATAAATAAAAAGCATATTTACTGAGAAAGCTGTAGGAAAATAAACAGTATAGTTGAGAATATAAAATAAGGAAGACAAAAAACCCTTGGAAAAATGCTTATGTCCTCTAAAATAATGTAATTATATTCATTTTCTCATTTATTACTTCATGGTGAATGCTTAAAATCCTTTTTAGACATAGAATGAAGAATATATTCAGATGAAACCACTTCTTTTCTTTCCCAAATAAAAAAAAAAAAGCATGTTTCAAAGGAAAGACTGAAATGTGTTTCCATTCTAATACATATGAAAAGATGTAGCAATTAGCATGAAGAAGACCCAACCTGGTATGAGTGGGGAGGAGATGAATGGAGTACTGGTACTGGTACAAGGTCTGGTACTTGGAAGTATGAGAAGAATTGCTTTTCTTATCCTTGGAGGTGAAAATTAGGAATAATAGGTGACCTTATAGCTAGTCAGTTTTCATCCAGTATTTGTGTGTGTGTGTGTGTGTGTGTGTGTGCATGTGCATGCGTGTGTAGGATTCCTAACATTTAAAGCTTTATAAATATATGTTAGGTTGGACCAGAAGATAATGGTTTCCTATTCATCAGAGATTTTTGAAGAGAATCCTGGCTGGTCACTTCTTGTGAGTGTTGCTAAAAGATTCTTGGTCAAGTATATATTAGTTTAAGTGAGCCTTAAAGATCTTTTTTGGCTATCAAACTTATGCTGGGAATTCAAACTACATCATTGAAATGAGAACATCAGCCATATCCTTGTCTATAATTTTTAGTAAAAAATACTTAATGTATCTTTTATACTGCAATTGATATATAACTGGCAGATGACAATCCACATATATCTCTAAATCCTACATTATCCCTGTCTATGTCTCCAAAAATCCTCCCTAGAGGATCTAATTGATGTACTAAAGATCTTCCTCTCACTGTTCTAATATTGTTCATGCAACATTACAGCACTTGTACATTTCTTATCCTTCAACTGAGCTGAAACACAAAGAAATTGATAAAATTTCAAATTTCAACTTTTATTGCTGAGTACAGTTCTATATCTTCCCTCAAGGTTCTCTCGATCATGGGTACAACTATTCCTGTAGGACTTTTTTCCAATTAAAATTAAAATAGAAAATTAAAATAAAAGGAAAACTATCCTAAATGTGCATAAGAATGCAAAGCAAATCCTAGTGATGGGCATATGAAAAAAAAAAGTGTGTCATTCTGCATCTTGAGTGCTTATGGATCTTTCTAGCCACCCTGCAAACTTCCAATGATAGCCCTGTAGTGATCCTCTTCTAGACATGTTATCTGTACTGTATTGCTCTTTCTGCACCCCATAATTGAAGTCTCTCCATGTACAGTTCTGATTCTTTATTACTACATTCTTTAATTCTACTGCTTGATCAGCTTACTTCTGTTTCTCATCTACATACAGAATTTGATACAAAAGACATACCACCTTAAATAAAAGGAAAAGAAAGCTTATTTTAGAGAACTCATAGGATGCTATTTCCCCTGTAGCATAAAATACATCTATTTTCCAAGCAAATCAATGAACAACTATAAAATTGAGGTAAAGCATTCAACTGGCATGCTATAGCATAGCCATCCACCTGACTAACTAATGGGATGGAGTAGGTCCTTCATCATTTGGCATAACAAAAATAAAGTGTTAGAATCACAGACTTGGAACCGCATTAATAGCACATTGTGTATAAATTCAAGATGTTCATTCTTTCATTGATTTTATTTCCCCCTTGGAGCACTTAAATACTTTCCACAGGTCTTTGTCAGACAGATTATTAATTTTTGCTTTAGACTCTCCCACATTGCTTTCTCTCACCTTAAAAACGCTTGCCTTTACTTTGATATACTCCTCTGAGACAAACTATGTATTTTTTTCAAGTAGGGCCTCTTTGATGTTATACTTAGTGAATGTGATTTTCTCCATTGATTTATTTGAGATTATACATCCTTCATTTGTTTTCTTCAGATGCTTTTTAATTTATTTGTTGACATCTTTTCTTCATTTTTCAATTGCACAGAAACCTGTGGTATTGTGTGGCCTCAGGAAATCCTCAGTTTTTTCTTGTTTTCAATTATTCTGATTTAATCTCAAAGTGAGAAAGTAGTTTTGCTGCTTAAGTGATTTTTATTTAGCCTCATCATTAGCATGCAGGAGGATTCATCTATGCCTGTGGGCGAATTTCTATGCAGCTGATAATGGTCTATATTGCTTTAAATGTGGGATACTTTTATATATCTTGCTATGCTCTTCTACTTCCAGAATTTCCTCTTTCTGCTGGAGGTGGATATGAGGCTTTGCCCTGCAGACTTTTCTAAATTAAAAGAGGATGGCACTGAAAAATCCAATGAAGATTGGAGTCCTCTGTGTTCGGGGATTATGAGATAGGTGGAAAATGAGAGAGAACTACAGGAAGAGCCTTGCCTTGCATTAAGTGAACATGTAAAATAGGCTAGATAATTCAGTTATAGTCTATCATTCACCAACACATGCTGCTCATCAACACTTCATTCAGAGGCCATGGGTCAACTTTTATTTTACTTTCACTACTTTCCTTGATATAGTTAAAAGATAGTTGGTTAAAAGTACATAATGAGACTTCCGGTTAAGATGGCGGCTTAGAGAAAGCTAAAGCTCAGATCTCCGGAAAACCCTTCCCGACCGATCTCAAAATATAAGCTCCTAAGGCGCCGAAATTCAAAACGATCAACAGCACAGACCCTGGGAACCCTCCTCCTGGACCTGGACCCGGTTCAAAAGGTACGGCTCCCGTCAAAAGCCAGAACCCGAGATCACTCGAACCTCAGGGGTAGGAGCGCAGAGTCCAAGGCTCCCGGAAGCCGCAGCCCTGCCGGGCTCATAGAGCAGAACCCTCAGGGCCTTCTACCCGAGTCCCAGTGAAAGTTACTGCCTGGGGCTTCCGCTGCAGAGAGCTGGTCAAAACAACAGCAACCCTCAGGGCGGGCAAGACAGCCTCAGCGGCTGGATCCTGCTATCCAAGTCTCAGTGAAAGTCCTTGCCCTAGAGCTTGGGAAAACTGCAGCCCATCCCCCCCGCAGGCCGATGAAACAGCCTCACTGCCAGCCATTCTGAAGGCAACTTCCTGAAAGCGAGCTGGGGGGAGAGTGTGGCCTCGTGGTCCGACCCTTCCATTCCAGCTCCAGTGAGGCATATTCAGTTTAACCCAGGGAAAGCTCTTAGAACCAACATCTGCCCAGGACTAAAGCCTCGGATCACCAGAGATAAGAAAAGCTAATCCTCCACATTCAGAGATGACAAACTCCACAGAAGCACAGAACCCCAAAATACCAAGAAAAATAAGAAGAAAGGGGCGACTTTGGACACATTCTATGGAGCCAAAATACAAAATACAGAGCAGATAGAAGAAGATATACAAGAAAATTCTCCAAAATCTTCCAAAGGAAATAGAAACTCTCCACAAACCCATGAAGAATTTGAATCAGAAATGACCAAAAAGATGGAAGCCCTCTGGGAGGAAAAGTGGGAAATAATGCAAAAGAAATTCATGCATCTACAAAACCAGTTTGACCAAACTGTAAAAGAAAACCAGGCTTTAAAGCAAGAACTAATAAAGCAAAGCCAAAACACCAAGAAATTAGAAGAGAACATAAAATATCTCACTGACAAGGTGATAGATCTGGAAAATAGAGGGAGAAGAGAAAATTTAAGAATAATTGGACTCCCAGAAAAGCCAGAAATAAACACCAAACTGGACATGGTGATACAAGATATAATCAGAGAAAATTGCCCAGAGATTCTAGAATAAGGGGGCAATACAGCCACTGACAGAGCTCACAGAACACCTTCTACACTAAACCCCCAAAAGACAACTCCCAGGAATGTAATTGCCAAATTCCAAAGCTATCAAACAAAAGAAAAAATCCTACAGGAAGCCAGAAAAAGACAATTTAGATATAAAGGAATGCCAATCAGGGTCACACAAGACCTTGCAAGTTCTACTCTGAATGATCGTAAGGCATGGAACATGATCTTCAGAAAGGCAAGAGAGCTGGGTCTCCAACCAAGAATCAGCTACCCAGCAAAACTGACTATATACTTCCAGGGGAAAGTATGGGCATTCAACAAAATAGAAGACTTCCAACTTTTTGCAAAGAAAAGACCAGAGCTCTGTGGAAAGTTTGATACCGAAAATCAAAGAGCAAGGAATACCTGAAAAGGTAAATATTAAGGAAAGGGGAAAAATGTTATCTTCTTCTTTTACTCAAACTCTCTTCTATAAGGACCACATTTATATCAATCTATGTATGCTAATATGTGGGGAAAATGTAATGTATAAATAGGGGGTGAAGAAAGACCAAATAGAATAATCGTTCTCACACAAAGATTCACATGGGAAGGGGAGGGGAAGAAAACTCCTATAAAAAGGAGAGGAAGAGAAGGGGGGGGTTTACTTAAACCTCAATCTCAGGGAAATCAACTCTGAGAGGGAAAAACATCCAGATCCATTGGGATCTTGAATTCTATCTTACCCAACAAGGGTAAGGAGAAGGGAAAACCAAGGGGGGGAGGGGGAGAGGGAGAACAAAAAGGGAGGGAAAGAGAGGGGGGAGAGGGAGGGAAGAAAAAGGGAGGGATTAAAAAGGGAAACATCAAGGGAGGGGACAAGGGGCACTGATTCAAAGTAAATCACTGGACTAAAAGGTAGAGCCGAAGAAGAAAAGGTTAGAATTAGGGAAGGCAATCAAAATGCCAGGGAGTCCACAAATGACAATCATAACTTTGAATGTGAATGGGATGAACTCACCCATAAAACGTAGACGAATAGCAGAATGGATTAGAATCCAAGACCCTACCATGTGTTGTCTTCAAGAAACACACATGAGGCGAGTTGACACCCACAAGGTCAGAATTAAAGGATGGAGTAAGACCTTCTGGGCCTCAACTGATAGAAAGAAGGCAGGAGTGGTAATCATGATATCTGATAAAGCCAATGCAAAAATAGACCTGATCAAAAGGGATAGGGAAGGTAATTATATTTTGTTAAAAGGGACTCTAGACAACGAGGAAATATCATTAATCAACATGTATGCACCAAATAATATAGCACCCAAATTTCTAATGGAGAAACTAGGCGAATTGAAGGAAGAAATAGACAATAAAACCATACTAGTGGGAGACTTAAACCAACCATTATAAAATTTAGATAAATCAAATCAAAAAATAAATAAGAAAGAGGTAAAAGAAGTGAATGAAATCTTAGAAAAATTAGAATTAATAGACATATGGAGAAAAATAAATAGGGATAAAAAGGAATACACCTTCTTCTCAGCACCACATGGCACATTCACAAAAATTGACCATACATTAGGTCACAGAAACATAGCACACAAATGCAAAAAAGCAGAAATAATGAATGCAGCCTTCTCAGATCACAAGGCAATAAAAATAATGATTAGTAATGGTACATGGAAAACCAAATCTAAAACCAATTGGAAATTAAACAATATGATACTCCAAAACCGTTTAGTTAAAGAAGAAATCATAGAAACAATTAATAATTTCATCAAGGAAAATGACAATGGTGAAACATCCTTTCAAACCTTTTGGGATACAGCCAAAGCGGTAATCAGAGGCAAATTCATATCCCTGAAAGCTTATATTAACAAACAAGGGAGAGCAGAGATCAATCAATTGGAAATGCAATTGAAAAAACTCGAAAGCGATCAAATTAAAAACCCCCAGCAGAAAACCAAATTAGAAATCCTAAAAATTAAGGGAGAAATTAATAAAATCGAAAGTGATAGAACTATTGATTTAATAAATAAGACAAGAAGCTGGTACTTTGAAAAAACAAACAAAATAGACAAAGTACTGGTCAATCTAATTAAAAAAAGGAAGGAAGAAAAGCAAATTCACAGCATTAAAGATGAAAAGGGGGACAGCACCTCCAATGAGGAGGAAATTAAGGCAATCATTAGAAATTACTTTGCCCAATTATATGGCAACAAATACACCAATTTAGGAGAAATGGATGAATATATACAAAAATACAAACTGCCTAGACTAACAGAAGAGGAAATAGAATTCTTAAATAATCCCATATCAGAAATTGAAATCCATCAAGCCATCAAAGAACTTCCTAAGAAAAAATCCCCAGGGCCTGATGGATTCACCTGTGAATTCTATCAAACATTCAGAGAACAGTTAACCCCAATACTATACAAACTATTTGACATAATAAGCAAAGAGGGAGTTCTACCAAACTCCTTTTACGACACAAACATGGTACTGATTCCAAAACCAGGCAGGTTAAAAACAGAGAAAGAAAACTATAGGCCAATCTCCCTAATGAATATAGATGCAAAAATCTTAAATAGGATACTAGCAAAAAGACTCCAGCAAGTGATCAGAAGGATCATTCACCATGATCAAGTAGGATTCATACCAGGGATGCAGGGCTGGTTCAACATTAGGAAAACCATCCACATAATTGACCACATCAACAAGCAAACTAGCAAGAACCACATGATTATTTCAATAGATGCAGAAAAAGCCTTTGATAAAATACAACACCCATTCCTATTAAAAACACTAGAAAGCATAGGAATAGAAGGGTCATTCCTAAAAATAATAAACAGTATATATCTAAAACCAACAGCTAATATCATCTGCAATGGGGATAAACTAGATGCATTCCCAATAAGATCAGGAGTGAAACAAGGATGCCCATTATCACCTCTACTATTTGACATTGTACTAGAAACACTAGCAGTAGCAATTAGAGAAGAAAAAGAAATTGAAGGCATCAAAATAGGCAAGGAGGAGACCAAGTTATCACTCTTTGCGGATGACATGATGGTCTACTTAAAGAATCCTAGAGATTCAACCAAAAAGCTAATTGAAATAATCAACAACTTTAGCAAAGTTGCAGGATACAAAATAAACCCACATAAATCATCAGCTTTTCTATATATCTCCAACACAGCTCAGCAGCAAGAACTAGAAAGAGAAATCCCATTCAAAATCACCTTAGACAAAATAAAATACCTAGGAATCTATCTCCCAAGACAAACACAGGAACTATATGAACACAACTACAAAACACTCTCCACACAAATAAAACTAGACCTGAACAAATGGAAAAACATTAACTGCTCATGGATAGGACGAGCCAATATAATAAAAATGACCATCCTACCCAAACTTATTTATCTATTTAGTGCCATACCCATTGAACTACCAAAATACTTCTTCACTGATTTAGAAAAAAACATAACAAAGTTCATTTGGAAGAACAAAAGATCAAGGATATCCAGGGAAATAATGAAAAAAAACACATACGATGGGGGCCTTGCAGTCCCTGACCTAAAACTATATTACAAAGCAACAGTCATCAAAACAATTTGGTACTGGCTAAGAAACAGAAAGGAAGATCAGTGGAATAGACTGGGGGAAAGCGACCTCAGCAAGACAGTATACGATAAACCCAAAGATCCCAGCTTTTGGGACAAAAATCCACTATTCGATAAAAACTGCTGGGAAAATTGGAAGACAGTGTGGGAGAGACTAGGAATAGATCAACACCTCACACCCTACACCAAGATAAATTCAAAATGGGTGAGTGACTTAAACATAAAGAAGGAAACCATAAGTAAATTGGGTAAACACAGAATAGTATACATGTCAGACCTTTGGGAGGGGAAAGGCTTTAAAACCAAGCAAGATATAGAAAGAATCACAAAATGTAAAATAAATAATTTTGACTACATCAAACTAAAAAGCTTTTGTACAAACAAAACCAATATAACTAAAATCAGAAGGGAAACAACAAATTGGGAAAAAATCTTCATAGAAACCTCTGACAAAGGTTTAATTACTCATATTTATAATGAGCTAAATCAATTGTACAAAAAATCAAGCCATTCTCCAATTGATAAATGGGCAAGGGACATGGATAGGCAGTTCTCAGATAAAGAAATCAAAACTATTAACAAGCACATGAAGAAGTGCTCTACATCTCTTATAATCAGAGAGATGCAAATCAAAACAACTCTGAGGTATCACCTCACACCTAGCAGATTGGCTAACATTACAGCAAAGGAAAGTAATGAATGCTGGAGGGGATGTGGCAAAGTAGGGACATTGATTCATTGCTGGTGGAGTTGTGAATTGATCCAACCATTCTGGAGGGCAATTTGGAGCTATGCCCAAAGGGCGACAAAAGAATATCTACCCTTTGACCCAGCCATAGCACTGCTGGGTCTGTACCCCAAAGAGATAATGGACACAAAGACTTGTACAAAAATATTCATAGCTGCGCTCTTTGTGGTGGCCCAAAACTGGAAAACGAGGGGATGCCCATCAATTGGGGAATGGCTGAACAAACTGTGGTATATGTTGGTGATGGAGTACTATTGTGCTAAAAGGAATAATAAAGTGGAGAAGTTCCATGGAGACTGGAACAACCTCCAGGAAGTGATGCAGAGCGAGAGGAGCAGAACCAGGAGAACATTGTACACAGAGACTAATACACTGTGGTATAATCGAACATAATGGACTTCTCCATTAGTGGCGGTGTAATGTCCCTGAACAACTTGCAGGGATCCAGGAGAAAAAAACACCATTCATAAGCAAAGGATAAACTATGGGAGTGGAAACACCGAGGAAAAGCAACTGCCTGAATACAGAGGTTGAGGGGACATGACAGAGGACAGACTCTAAATGAACACTCTAGTGCAAATACTATCAACAAAGCAATGGGTTCAAATCAAGAAAACATCTAATGCCCAGTGGACTTACGCGTCGGCTATGGGGTTTGGGGGGGAGGAAAAGAAAATGATCTTTAACGAATAATGCTTGGAAATGATCAAATAAAATATATTTTAAAAAAAAAAAGTACATAATGAAAGATAATGTTTGGCATCAAATGTCTTCACAGGTAATTAAGAGAAAAAGTTCCACATCCAATGCTTCTCCTTAGAAATTATTATTCTTATTGCAGAAAATTAAGGAAAGAAAATGGAATATTCACAAAATAATGTTTTTTTTATTCCTTATTTACCAATATTCTCTTATCAGAAAGTTTTTGAGATATAAAGCTTCATGAATAATTAAATGCTCAATAACATAATAATAAATTAACTAAATATTTGAATTCTTTAGCTAAGTGTCAGATTGTTATTGTCCATCCATATTAAATGATGTTATCTTTAACCATTCTGTTTCCATTTGTGCTAGGGATTAGTAACTTTAGATTTTTAGGAAAATTTTGAAAGGGAAAATGATAGCATGAAGAACAAGAGTGGTTTAATTATAAACTAAATTATCATAATAAATAGATATTTGGGGAGTATTTCAGTTAGAGAAGGGACAGAAAAAAATGTTAGGACCATGGTAATTTTAGAGGAAGAGGAAAATTTGAGACATAAGCTTTATACTTTATTATTTCAAAGAATATGGATTCTTCCTGATGCAAATATTCCCTTCATTAGTGCAAATTGAAACAATTCCATTTTTTCTTATTGCCTCAAATTTTTGGTCTGTGTTTTCTCATATGCCCTGCATACAGGGGATATCAACATTATAGAAATACTACATGAATACTTTCAGGACATAGATGCTATTTAATAATTCTCATCAGTTAATCCATGAGTTGGCCACCCTTCTTTTTTTGTTAACTTTTCCTACTTGTTAAAATAGATCTTTATTTTTATTTTTTACTTGTGCCTTCAACACATTCACAATAAATTTCTGCTCCTTAAATAGGAAAGCACACTAGATCCTGTCAGAGATATATTTAGAATATGGGAATCCACCAAAATCCTATGTATAGACTTATTTTGTCAGTCTTATAAGAACCTCACTATATGGAACACTCAGAAGTCCTTCTGGGTATATGATACAGGATGATGATACTTTTCCAGCTCCCCAAAGATGAAGTAAATATAAACAATTACTTGGAATTTGAAAAATGTTTTGTTTTGTTAGAAACTATAATATAGGATTACTTAAATTAATAATTCAGATACTAAATAACTTTTAATGTCTATTTCCATCTCATAACGAAGCCTTATATGATTATGTCAGTCCACAGTAGTTTTCTTGAGATGATTTCCAATTCTACTTGCTCTCTGTACTAGTTATTTGCACTAGTTAGTATGTGATCAGTTGTTATACATATTTATGTTCCTTCCCTCTCCCCCTGCCAATTAATTACATATGAAGGTAAAGAACTCATATATTTTACTTTGTACTATCACAGAATAATGCTGTGTTCAACAAAGAAGTGTTGCTAAGGAAATTAATCAGATGCATTTATATCCAAATTAAAACACCAAAATATCTTTCAAAGTGAAATAGAAATGATTTGTGGTTTTTCTGTTATTTTCCAATATCTATATCATTGCTCTTCCACTAACCAAGATAAATACTTTCTTGGGCTTCTTTTTTTTTTCCTTGTGTACTTCTTGCTGTTAGCTACAAGGTAGACTTCAGTTGCTGTCTTTTCAGCTCTTGTTGTTAATAAAAATAACCACCAAACACAGCAAGAGCTGACAGGAATCTACGTGATGGGCAGATCACAGAAGTAGACACAGCTTCCTACATGAAATTGAGCTAACACTTCCACTACCCATTCAATATTTATCCAGCTTTTCATGAAAAGGCACCTTTCATTCCCCAGGCTATAAATCTAGTCCTTTCCTTAAAACAGATGCAGTTAAACCAGATGAAAAGAAGAAATTGCCACTTGGATGAGATGAGGTTATAAAATGCATAAAGTTTCTAGTATCAGCAAGGTTAAGATGAGGACAATTTCAGGCCATAGTCTGTAGGTGACAGGAGGTGAATCTGTGTCTTAAAGGTAAAGGTACTGACTTCAAAACTTTTTGGTTTAATTTGTGTTCCTCCTAAATATATAAAATATAAGAGAGATGGTTTTGATAATGTGAACTACTTTCTGTAATAGGCAGAAATCCTGGGTTAATTTTTGTTCCAGCAGAGATATCAGGAAAACATGCTAAGGTACTGGAAAAACATTTGCCAAATTTCATGAATGCTAAAATTTAGAGATGGAAGGTTTCTCAAGACAGGTTCTTAAAACTCTTTGGGAATGTGAAAATTCCATTCCCCTTATGATTCTGTAATGTTATATTTATTTTATAATTTTGTAATACTTTATAGCTATTCTATTCTGACATCTCCCTCATAATATAAACTTTGACTTTATCCATACTAGGCTGAGTAAGTTGTACATCCTTCTCATTTGCTATGTTATGATCCTGTGCCTTTCCTACAATGTTCCAAAGGCCTGGATCCAATCCACAGGCTGTGTTCTGAACAACCTATCTTAATACTGACCTTTGATGAATCATTGCTGCATTCAGACCATTCATGCTAAAGGTTAGGATAAAGGACACATGTTAATGTCATGACTGGCCATGGTAGGGGCCAAGAGAGATAATGAAGACACACTGGACAACTTACTTTAGTCAGATGTTACTATACTACTGACATCATTCTGTAAAACAGTGCTATATAAGGGGCTGCTCACAGGGCTAGGGGTCTTCAGTTGCTAGCCCTCTCTCAATAAACCTATGTCTTTTGGGCTTGGAGATTTTGTTTTATTTTTTGGCATCTTGGTTAATGAATTTTCACAATACCTTTCATTATAAAGATGAGAAAATGTGGCAAGAGAGAAAGTAATTTATTCACCCTCATGCATAGGAAATAGAAGTCTTGGGATTTGAAACCAGATCTATGGCCAAGACTAGATATCTTTTTGATAAAATAGGAGGTAGTATCAGTTCAGTTGCATTTAATGCAAAACTAAACCTCTACCTGTTGCATACGAAACTGTTCTAATTAGAACCTAGCTCGAAATAGGGAGGCTAAACACAGACTTACAAAGTTGCCAACAGAGTGAACTGGAATGAAAATATCACCCTAATGATGTTTAATTTAAATCCATAAACATTTATAAATGAACTGCTAATTATGATTTTAAACAAATAAACTAATACTTGAGATACGAATATAAATATGACCCTAATGTTCTATTTACAATGTACTTTACTTTCAGCTGGTCATCTTTCTTTCCCTAATTCATTTGATTCCATTCTTTTGCTTCTGAGGATATTTCTCAGAATATTTCTACCTGATAGATTTTTTTTGCTAAAATTGAAAACAAAAACTATTTTGGAGAGTGATGCACTAATTGGGAACAGCCAGAAGACACCAGGCCATTTGGCAAATAATGTGAAGCAGAGTGGTTTGGCTTTGTCTATGACCTTCAAACCATTGGGGAAATTTTTTTTTCACCAAAGAGAAATGAGCCTAACCAGGAAAACATTGTACCTAATAATAACAATAATGTGTGGTGATCAACTGTGAATAACAACTATTATCAGCAATGCAAGGATTTAGTATATCTCCAAGAGATTCATGATGAAAAATGTTATCCACTAGCATAGAAAGAAATAAATGAGTAAATATGAATGCAGATTGAAACACCATTCTTCATTTTATTTCCTTAGTGAATTTCTCCCTAGTGCAAACAATGTTTTGCATCATAACATGATGAACATGGAAATTATCTATTGTGTAATGACATATATACATATATATTCTGTATCATTTTACCTGTCATATTGGGAATGGGGGGAAGGGTGAGAAGGAGGGGAGACCATGGATTACAAAATGTCAGATTATTATAAAACATTTTATCAACTTGTAATTTGGAAAAAAACTGACTTCTTATTCACTTAAACCACTCGATTTGTTGAATGAAATTCCACATTTGGAAAATTGCTAAAAAGTTATCCTCTCTTTGTTCTTATTCAACTGAAATATTCCTATATAGAAGAAAAACCAACTTTTTAGCCCCAAGCTAGAGATGCTTCTTTGAGCTGGACTATTTTACTAATATAGTATACCTACTGATAAAAATTTTATTGCTGCTATTTCCTCAAAAGATTTCTATTTTTCTAATTCCCTAAGAATTTAGATTTCTAATTTGCCTACTGAACTGATGTCACTTGATTTAATTTTTTTAAATTAAATTAAGAGTAGTAAGATTGTTGGATTGTAGTAATAATCCTACAAGCCAAAACCACAAGAAACTGGCAACATTCTCTCTTTAAAGCTGGAAATATCAGAATCCTTTAGAGGGACTGGAGATTTGTCTGGTAGTGGCACGGGCATTGTACCCCCCAAACCATAGAAGGGTTTTAGGGAAAATATAAGCAGAGAAATTCCTTTGCTCCTTCTATTCTTGTGATTCCTAACCCCAAACATCTGATACTTCAGATAAGACCCTGAGAGGATCTTTCTTGGATCTTTCTTAAGACTAGAGATGGAGAGAAGATACACTCATCCTCAACCTGGATTTTATCCTCTAGAAATCCTGTTATCCTGGTTATAAAATTAACAAACTTCTCACATTAGTTTACTTCCTCTAATTCTCATTCCATATTTTGACACTTAGATCTGTATTATTTTCAATGATATTGCAAATATGGTCACATTCTTTATAGTACTGGCTATAATTTCATTCATATCTTCCAACCCCCTAGTAATCCTGGACCTCAGAGTAACCCTTACCTCTTATTGATACTCCCAGACTCTCTATATATGACCTCTGCTCAGCAGCTTTTCCTCCTTGGAGGTTCACACAATCCAAAGTTATTACCCAATCCATATGTTATGTTATATTATGTTGTGTTATGTTATGTTATTTTAAAACCCTTACCTTCCACCTTAGAATCGATACTGTGTATTGGATCCAAGGCAGAAGAGTAATAAGGGTTAGGCAATGGGGGTTAAGTGACTTGCCCTGGGTCACACAGCTGGGAAGTGTCTGAGGCCAGATTTGAATCTAGGGCCTCCTGTCTTTAGGCCTGGCCCTCAATCCAATGAGCCACCCAGCTGCCCCCCAACCCAGTCTATAATAGCTGTTAGAAACTGAGATATTCTATTTTCTTTCTCAATGAGTTGAATTTCTGGTTCCTGGTCTTTTATGACTCTAAATTTCATATTAGGGGATTTCAATAGGTGATGATGCTTTCCTTCAGAGGCTAATTTCCCAGTTCTTTAATCTATTAAATGCTGATGCCCTGCCCTTCAATCCACTTTTTACTTATAGAGATTTTCATACCATTGATCTTAACCCTTACCTTCAATGCAATACTGTGCATTGGTTCCAAGTCAGGAGTGGTAAGGGCTAGGCATGACTTGCTCGGGGTCACACAACTGGGAAGTGTCTAAGGCCAGATTTGAACCTAGGACCTCTCATCTCTAGGCCTGGCTCTCAATCCACTGAGCTACCCAGCTGCCCCCCCCCCCCGCCTTGATCTTATTATTAACCAAAAGCATTTCATGTTCAAGTTCAAATGTCTAAAATTCTTCTATCCAAGAATAATATTTTTCATTCCATTTCTTCCTTAACTCACTTTTCATCCTCGCCATGACCTCCAATACCTTAATCTCTACTACTATCATAGGGTATTAACTTTATTTCTGGCCCCCCCTCCCAATTTGACCCCTTGATAAACCAGTTCAACTCTATATTTTCCTTTTTTCTACAATTCCTCCCTACCTTGTACAATTTCTGATTATACCTTGAATACTCCGTGCTATGTATTACACTCACAATCTGTCTCTTTTGATCTTATTCACATGCTATTGAAAGAACTTCAGTAAATAAAAAAAACATTCCTAATTGATCTATTAAAAATTATTCTCAACTAGATTCTCTTTACAATAAGGCAATTCTATTACCCCTCCTTAATCAATTTTCATCCTAATCATTTCAGTATTTGTTCTAGAGTTTCTTATCTTGTACCTCTTCATGTTAAACCCTATTTTTTTTTATTGGAGAACTTATCTTATTAAAGCAACTTTAACAGATTTTGTTTTTCCTTCAGATTACTTTTAAATCTGGATGGTTGGTTGTTGAGCTTCTTACTTGAAGAATACCAACATAACATCACTGTTAGAGTGTAATGTTTACAATTCTCTGTACAGTATAATTTAAATTTAGAAATATTACTTAGTATTTAGCAATTAATCAAATTTATAATTATTAAAATGAGGGCCTCTTCACCACCTCACAGCCAGTGATTCCAGATGCCTGTTCTATGAGCAGCTAGGCAAAACTAGAGGCAGATTTATACAGCCTCCTGTGCCCAAGTTTCCTGAAAAAGGACCCTTCTTCCGGTCCCCTCTGTCAGTTTATGCTCTTTGTGGTATCCCTTTCCAGAGCTTCTCTGATTAGAGGATTCAGCCCTCAATCAACACAAGAGGTCAGTCTTCTGGACACCAAGTTCTCATAGTAAATCCAGAATCGCGGCACAGCAAAAATGCCCTTTCCCTTACTGGGTTCACCTCAGCTAATTGTAAAATTTTAAAATCAATTACTAAACCATTAATACCTTTACAGCTTAATCAAGAGAGTTCTTGCTTACAGATAAAAAAAGGACCTGGTCTCCACCCTTCAAGTTTTTATACCTAGACAAAAGAAGGAAGGACCCAACAGAGCCTGTGGGAGAGACAGTTAGATCTTCAGCCCTAAAATCCAAATTTTCTTTTTTGGAGGGGCTAAAAATTATTTCACAGCATAGATCTCAATTCAGTATTAATTTTCCACATGGACCAACATAGAGTATGACCAACTGTAGCTAATCAGACCAATACAAACATGAAAGGCTCTACCCACAGGTTTGTAACAAATAGCCTGTATTAACATTTTTGATTAATATATTTCTACCTTTACATATCTGATGTTTCTTTTAAGCTACCAAAATTCAGCTATACCCATAGAGCACAGTGCTATATTTGATGAGGGCATGTCTTATTGAATGCTACTGTGCCAGCGTCTTCCATGTCTCAAAATTGATATCAAAATTCCTAAGGAAGACATTGAAAGTGTGTTTTTATCACTTTTTCTAAGGACTGTACCAGTCCTTCATTGCTTTTGTAATTCCATAAAACAGTCTTTTAGGGAAACATACCCTTGCCATTCAGATAATGACACCAGTCCATCATAGTTGCATTCTTTGCAATAGTTTGAATGCTTGACAGTTCAGCTCAGGAAGGACATCAGTTTCCAGTACCTTATCATGCCAGTTGATCTTCAGAATCGTCCTGAGATAATTCCAATGAATGAGATTCAGTTTCCTGATATAGTACTGATCAGGTTCCATAGACATACAATAATGAGGACAGCACAGTGATTCTATAGACCCTCTGTTTGGTAGACAGACTAATAGCTCATCTTCCCCACATCTCTTTTTGGTGTTTCAAAACACAGTGTTCTTCCAAACACTGAGTTAGCACTGACAATGCATGTGCCAACCTCATCAACAGCATGTACATCACTAGAAAGTATATAACCAAGGTAAGTGAACTGTGAAGATTGGATTTAGATCTCCCCTGATTGTAACAATGAAGATACTTAGCTCTTCCTTTATTGGGATGATTGAATTTGTAATCCACAAGCTATTTTTAGATTTTAATCCCCCAAAAGGTGGTAACTCAGTATTTTACGTAGATCTACCCATTTTAACTACAAAAAGATGTTAAGTAACTACAAAAGGTGAACTAACAAAAAAAAGTTGTTAAGTAACCAAAAAAGGTATAATATAACCAAAGAAGGTGTGAACTAAAGAGTGGGCAGTCCTGGAGAGGAGTGTCTGCTGTGATTGGTAGACATGAAATTTAGGGGAAGTGACACAAGAGAAAAAGATCTTTTAAAGAGGACTAAAGGCCAGAAGAAGAGAGATTCAATTCGAGATTCAAATTGGATGAAGGATTCTCTGACTTGGAGTTGGACTGGAGGAACTGGACCCCTGGAAGAACTCATGCAGGAGACCTCAGACTGCTTTTTCATTTTAGAGGGTCAATGTTGGTGAAAGTCTGACTTAGTGACACTGCCTTTCTCAAAGGTGTAAACCTCTGAGAAAGGCCCATCATCTTGAGACTCCTTTCCCTGATTAGGACCTTAGTATTTCTACCTGGCTCAGAGGAAGCAAGAGTTTCCTCTCTCTCCCCTTTTCTCTCTTCCTTATTATCTTCCCTCCATTGTAAGTAAACTACCATAAATTCCATTCACTTTAGTAGTTAATTTTGGGATTTACAAATTAAATCCCTGGCAAACACCTATATAAATATTCAGAGTCCAACCCCAAATAATTTTAACAGAACTTATCCATAATATTTAAAATGTCTCCATTTGCTATTACCAGGGGTTCCATGTATGGATAGTGTGATGCTATCCAACTAAAAAACTCTGTTTTCTTTTTGTTAATTGTTAGGTTAAAAATTAGCACAAGTGGTAGAGAACTGATGCATATGCTGTTATATCCTAATCTCTGAGGCTCCACTGAATGCACAATTGTCTGTGAACAGAAAGTTTATACACTAATTCTTATTTCACTTAATCTTGGCTTGAAGGCTTTTCAAGTTGAAAAATTTTCAATCATTGTGGTAGCCAGCTTTTATGCCAGTTTTATCCTGACTGGAGGTATCCAAAAACATTGCTGGAAACATCATGCTAAGAAGCATACAAACAAGCACACATCCTTGCTTCATTTCATTGGTGACTGGGAAAGTGGGAGAGTTTAATCCATTACCAAGAATCCTCGGTACACATCTTAAATTAATTTCTATTGTTTCCCTCATCAGAATGTGAGCTTACTGTGGACAGGGATTCTTCTTTCTTCATGCCTGCTGGACATAATACAGTATCAAGTACATAGTAAATGCTTTAAAAATCCTTGTTGATTGCTTGATTGATCAATTCATTATCAATTTAGATTGTGTTAGAGATATACTCTTGGCCTCATGGTGTTCAATATTTTTACCAAAAACTTGATAAAGGAGGAGGTATAATGTCTTTGAAATTTACAGATAGATGCCATATCTATCAAATGTATGTGACACAAATCTGGGAGAATGGGCAAACACACAGAATGATAGAATAACTTCATTTTCCATCTGTACCTCTGCTTGGTCTGTACTCCAGGGAACAAGATAATTATCCTAGGATCATGATGGCAAACCTATGGTACATCTGCCAGAAAGGGCACACAGGGTGCTCTCTCTGGGCATTTGAGCTGTCATCCACAAGACTTTGTTACTAGAAAGGCAGAGGGACTCAGGGGAGATATTTCCTTCTGATCTCCACTGTGCTGAGGACATTTTTTTTTCACATCATCTATCCCTCTGTCCAGCAACCTAATGAGAGTGATTAGTCTCTTCGCTCTCTCCACTAATGTTCTAACTCCACCTGGCCCTCTGTCTAACAGTCCAATGGGAGCTCTTCTTCCCCTTTCTGGGGTAAGGGAGGAGTTCCATGTGTGGCACAGGGTCCCAGGGGTGGAGTGGGGCAGGGCATGGCACAAGGTCTCTAAAAGGTTTGCTATCACTGTCCTAGGATAAGCTTATCACTCAAGATAAGTTGCACATCTCATTCTGCTGTTTAGCTCAACCTTGGATAGCCAGTATTTTCCAAATCTCTTAGCCTCCTCTCCCGTAGAGTACCTGCTGGTGTCCTTTCCTTTCTTCCAGCTTTCTTTTGTGTTCCCTCATTAGATTATAAGCTCCTTAAGGATGAGAATATGTCTTTATTTTTCTTATTTGTACCTCTCCAGTACTTACCACAATATCTAGCTCATAGAAATATGACATAGAAGTTTTAAATTGAATTTAGTTGAAATTAATCACATACCAAAAATGCCTACAGGACTGAACTGAAATGAATAAAATGAAATTCAGTAGGAATAAACTGAAAGAGTTACATTTTGAATTTTTAAAACAGCTGCCTTACTTTTCCTGCAGTACATGACACCTACACAAAAACTGCCCATGTATTAGGGAATAAAAATTTCACAATCAAATGCAGAAAAGCAGAAACATAAATTTATCCTTTTCAGATCATAATGCAATAAAAACTATAATCAACAAGAGTTCATGGAAATACAAATAAAAATTGTCAACTAAATAATCTAATTGTACAATAAGGGTGGGTCAAAGGACAAATTATTGAAATAATCAATAATCTCTTTAAAGACCATGACAATGGGGAAATAACATATCAAAAATTGTGGGATATACTTAAAAGAGTAATTAGAAGAAATTTTATTACTTTAAATGCTTACTTCAATAAGACTGAAAAAGCAGTTAGTGAAATTGGGCATGCATCTAAAATATTAGGAAAAAATTTAAACTATCAATTACAGACTAAGTTGGAAATCCTGAAAATCAAAGGACAAATTAATAAAGTTAAAGTAAGAGAACCATTGAATAAATAAATACAACTAGGAGCTGGTTTTACAATAATTAAAATAGAACATTGGTTAATTTGATTTAAAAAAAGAAAGAACACAATCAAATTACCAATATCAAAGATGGAAAGTATAAATTGACCACAAAGTAATAGGAAAATAAAACAATCATTAAAATCTATTTTGCCCAATTATATGACAAGAAGTCAGAAAATATATGAAAATGTAGGAATATTTACAAAAATATTAATTGTCCAGATTAACAAAAGAGGAAATAGAATACACCATCAAAGAAGCCCCTAAGAAAAATCCCTAGAGCCACCTGGATTCACAAGTAAATTTTATGAAATATTTAGAAAATAATTAATTTCAATACTTTATAAATTATTTGGTAAAGTAAGCAAAGAGGGAGTCCTACCAAATTCTTTTCATGACACAAATATGGTGCTGAGCTAGGAAGAGGAAAAGCAGAAAGAATATTAGAATCAAATGCAAATGCAAAACATTGAAATAAAATACTAGAAAGGACACTACAGCAATGAATCATGAGGATCATTTATTATAACCAGGTGGTATTCATGTCAGGAATGTAGGGTTGGTTTAATATGAGGAAAACTATCAGCATAATTTATCATACCAATAATCAAACTGACAGAAATCACATGATTATCTCAAAAGATGGAGGAAAAACCTTTCACAAAATACAGTACCTATTTTGTTTAAAACACTGGAAAGCATGTGAATAAATGGTCCATTTCTTAAAATGATATATAGTATCTATCTAAAACCATCAGCAAGTATCATCTGCAATGGGAACAAGTTTAAAACCTTCTTAATAAGTTCAGAGGTGAAGCAAGGATACTCATTATCACCACTATTATTTAAGATGGTACTAAAAGACAAAATCAGAAGAAAAAATAGGATGAATTAAAAGTAGACCATAAGGAAATTAAACGATTATTCTTTACAGATTACATTCTTATAGAATTCTATACAAATAACTAAAAAACCAGTTGAAATAATTAATAACTTTAGCAAAGTTGCAGTATACAAAATAAACCCACATAAATCATCACTATTTCTATTTATTACCAACAAAGTCCAGCAGCAAGATATAGAAAGAAAAATTCCATTTAAAATAATTTTAGACAGTGTAAAATTCCTGGGAATATATTTTCCAAGACAAAGAAAAGATTATATGAATACAATTACAAAACATTTTAAAGAAAATAAAATGAAATCTAAACAATTGGAAAAATATCAATTTCTCCTAGATAGATGAAGCTAAAACAACAATGACAATTTTTCATAAATTGATTTACTTATTAGTGCCATACCAAAGTACCAAAAATTATTTTATAGAACTATAATCAATAATAACAAAAGTTATTTGGAAGAACAAAAGGCCACAAAATTAGGGAATTTATGAGAAAAAAGTGCAGCAAGATGGCTTAGGAGTACCAGATCTCAAACTGTACTCTAAAGCAATGATCATTAAGACAATTTGATACTAGCTAAGAAATAGAATGGGGGATCAATGGAATAAGTTAGATACATAACATTGATGGGTAAATGACTATAGCAAACTAGTGTTTGACACAGCCAGACACTTCAGCTTTTGGGATAAGAATTCACTATTTGACAAAAACTAATTGGAAAATTGGAAAACAGCATGGCAGAAACTAGGTATAGAACAAACTGGGGGAAATTTGACAGCAACTTTCTCTGATGAAAGTATAATTTGTCAATATGTAAGAAAATAAGTCAAATTCATAAGAATATAACTCATGCCTCAATTGAAAAAGGATATGAACAAATAGTTTTCAGATAAAGAAATGAAAGCTATCAATAATTATATGAAGAAAATGTTCTAAAGCATTCATGGTTAGGGAAATGCAAATTAAAACAAATCTGAGACATCATCTCATACCTATCATATTGGTCAATGTGACAATAAAGGAAAGTGATAAATGTTGGAAAGGATGTGACAAAATTGGGATATTAATACATTGTTGGTGGAGATGAGAAGTGATATAAACTTTCTGGAGAGCAATTTGGAACTATGACTAATGGACTATAAAACTGTGCATACCCTTCAACTCCATAATAGCAGCATTAGGCCTGATCCCAAAGAGATTATAAAAAATGGGAAAGGACTACTTGTACTAAAATATTCTTAGCAGCTCTTTCTGTGGTGTCAAAAACTGGAAATTGAAGGAATGTCCATCAGTTTAAGAATAGATGAATAAACTGTGGTATATGGTGATGATGGAATACTATTATGCTATAAGAAATGATGAGCAGGATGATTTCAGAAAGAGCAGGAAAGACCCATATGGAATGATGCAGAGTAAAATAAACAGAATCAGGAGAAAATTGTACACAATATCAACAATATTGTATAATGATCAGATGTGAAAGACAGCTACTCTCAGCAATACAACGATCCAGGAAAACTCTGAAAGGCTTATGACAAAGAATGCTATCCACCTAGTGAGAAAGAACTATTAGAGTTGGAATGCAGAGCAAAGCATACTATTTCTTGAATTAATTTATTTACATTGATATTTGGGGGTTTTGGTTTTATATGAGTGCCATCTTATAACAATGAGCAATATGCAAGCTTAGTTTGCATGATAATACATATATAACCTGAATCACTGAAAGGGGGAATAAGATGAAGGGAAATAATTTACATCTTATAATTTTGGAAAACAAATATGTTGAAAACTGTTATTACATGTTCTTGGGAAAACCAAATATCTTTAAAATTTCCAAAAAATAAACCTCACAAGTATAAGATTTGGCAAAGTTGTCTGAAAGTGGTTTGTTTTGAATAAAGATCTTGGAATTCTAATAGACTGGAAGCTCAATATAGCAACAATGTGCTAAAAATCACAATCTTGAGCTCTATTCAAAGACATGATTCCAAACTCCACATCTTCACCTACACCTTCAGGTTCTGCTACCAGCTAGGGGAGATCTGACCTCAGGTCTCATTAGTATTCCATCAGCCTAATCTACTCAATCAGAAGTGCAGAGAAGTTCCTTCAGAACAGAATAGCTCAAATCCACAGATCCAGCAAATAATCAGAGAAACAAGATTACAGTCAATGATGGGGGTGGGGTGGGAAGGAAAAAAATATGAGTAAAAAGCAGAAAAAGAAAAAAAGAAATTAAAATCAACAGCTTCTATGGAACAGAGGAGGAACAAGGAATGCCAAGCAAAAATGCAGAAACAACATGAAATTGGACTCAGATTCTGGAAGAACTGAAAACACAGTTCAAAAAACAATTAAGAGAGGCTGAAGACAATTGGGAAAAGAACTTAAAAAGCAAAATAAGTCATCTGGAAACAGAGGCACATGAACTAAAACAAGAAAATAGTAAATAGTGTCTTGAGAGCCCAAATTGACCAGCTCAAAAATGAGTCACATAAAGTGAAAGATGACCTACCAAGAAAAACAGACCAAAAAAGAGAAGGATGACCAAAAAGCCAGGAATGAAATTCAGTCATTAAAAATTAGAATCCAACAACTAGAAACAAATGACTTCAAAAGGCAGCAAGAATCTATAAAACAAAACCAACAGAATGAAAACATTGAGGAAAATATGAAAGCCCTCATTGATAAAATTACAGACCTGGAAAATATATGCAGAAGAGACAATTTAAAAATTATTGGCCTACCAGAAAATCATGACCAAAGAAAAAACTGGACATTATTCTACAGGAAATAATTTAAGAAAATTGCCCCAACATTCTTGAACAAGAGGGAAAAGTAGAGATTAAAAGAATCCATAAATCATCTCCTGCATTTAATCCCCAATTAACAATGCCCAGGAAGGTTATAGCCAAATTCAAGAACTACCAGAACAAAGAAAAGATACGAGCTGTGAAGAAGAAGCCATTCAGATACCATTGAATGACAATTAGAATAACACAAGACCTGGGTGCTTCCACACTGAAGGACTGGAAGGCATGGAATATGATATTCCAGAAAGCAAGGGAACTGGGTCTACAACCAAGAGTTAATTCAGCAAAACTGACTATATTCTTGCAGGGGAAAGTATGGTCAGTTAGCAGAAAACCAGACATAAACAGAAAATTTAATCCCTAAACACAGAACTCAAGGGGATCACCAAAAGGTAATTAAGAAAGGGGAAATAAAAACTTTTTTAAGGAACCCAAGAAGTTCAAATGATTTGTATTCCTACAAGAAAGGATGATATTACTAATTCTTAGAAATTGTTATCATCATCAGGGTATTTAGAAGAAGTATACTTAGAGGGAACAGTGACAAATGCTATAGTATGAATTGCCAAAAATATGTATATATAAAAACTAGGGTTAAAAAGAGAATAATAATAAGAGAAATGGGAAAAGAAACAAAATGCAGTAATTTTATATTTCATAAAGAAGCACATGGGGTGTTATAGGGGGAGAAGACCAGTACAATGGAAGGGTGAAAAGGTTGGAGATAGTCTCCAAGAAAATTTTAATCATTAAAGTGGGAAGAGTCAAAAAGGTTCAAATGGAAGAAAAACTTCCAACTCCAAATTCAATCATCATTCACATCAACACCAACTTTGTCAACAGCATCATCAACATCACCTTCATCATCATCAACATCATATGAAAAACAACATCATCAACAACATAAAGAGTATCATCATGGTCAACAACAACATCATCATTATCAACAACAACAACATCAACATCATCAACAACAAAAAAAACAATGTCATCAACATCATCAACAACATCAACATCTAACTATCCATCTTCTCCTGACCCAGGAAAGATTTTTACTGGATGGCCTAACCTGATAGCATACTATGCAGAATACTGAATGAGAGCCAAAAGACCTAAGCTCTAGGCTTGAGTGCTGCTATGTTTCCTTTGGAGGTAAAAGAAAGGCTTCTTTTTCCTGGAGTCAGTTTTCACATCTATGTGTAAGTGAAGTTAATTAAGTTAATCAATCAAATCAAAGAATAAATCAGGAGTAAACAATAAAAAATAAAAGCTGTAATTCTCAGTAAAAATAAAGGTATGAGTTTTTCTCTATTCTTCCTTGCTTAAATCACATCTGAATTATTCTATTCAATTATGAACCAAATTCTTGGTATAAAATTCTACTTATTATTCTTCAGACAATGCAGTAGAATGAAGCCAGGATGAAAAGTTTTGAATCCATGACATATAAAAACCAATTTGAGGAATAAGGATTATTTAGCTTGGAGAAGGAAGAACTTCATGGTAAATTTATTTTGGAGGTTGTTATTGGACATAGATCTTAGAATTATATATTTTGGCCCATGAACTTAATCAGGACAATGGGTTGAAATTCTGTGATTTGTTAGTGTGAAATTGATTTAAAGGCATTCTGGTAAAAGTATTGTTATTATTACTAACTATAACAATAATGATGATAATAACTAATGTTTATATTAAAAATAGTAAATAATTTTACATGCATTACTTCAGTTACTCTCTACCAAATGCCATAAATTATTTCAACAAAATATGACTGTAAGAAATAATATCACTAAGGCTTATTAGTTCAGTACCAACAATGGCACAAGTAGAAGATATAATACTTATTGGACCCTAATGGAGAGGGAATTGCTGCCAATAATGAGAAGAAATGATGAGACTCAATGAAGAATGTAGAAAATACACCTAAGGAAAAACAAAATCATGGTCTAAGGCAGCATTGGTGAAACTTCTAGAGATTGTGTGCCCAAACTTCATCTTTGAACTGCCTATGAGCACCCCGCATTACCCCAGACTGTGGAGAGAGGAAGTGCTCTCACTGGGCTGCTGGCTAGAGGGGTAGGGTATGTGAAAAATACCCTTAGGCACTGTGGAGAGAGGGAATGGAGCAGCCCCCTCTGGCAAGCCAGGGAATAGGTACCAAGTCTTTGCTGGCAAAGGTCCCAACAATTATACAAAATACCATGCCATGGCTAAAGCCTTAGTTCTTCAGGGCAAAAAAGCTCAGAGGCAGAGATGGGAGTCACAAGACAAAGACCAGAGTAATAATCTAAAGATGGGAAGAAGTCAGAAAACATTATAGAGATAATAGCGCTACGATTTAGGATGAGAGTTCATCTGATGAAGTGCCTCCATTCAACTCAGAGTGTTTTGTCAGTAGTTATAGAAAAACCAAGCTCATTCTTACCAACCTTTTTCTATCTCACTATGAAAAAAATATTAATCACCTTATAAGTGTCAGGCTCTCTAATGAGTTATTTAACTCTCCTGGACATTGTTTCTAGTATTCTAGTTTAAGAGCATATTGGAAAATAGCCAAAGAAATGAATGAGAGATTCAGCCAGGTCACAGATGGGTTGACAAAGTGAGCCTATCCACAGCTTTCACTGGATAACTATAAATCAAAAATTTTAATCAAAGAAGAAAAAACGTTCTATTTCAGGCACCTAAAATATTTATATATTGGTGATCAATTTATGTTCATAGTCCCTATATTTTCTCCATTTAGTGATAAGGACCCAGAATGATACATACAAGGAAGTCCAGAATGAATCAATAAAGTGAAATTTTGGAGTTGTGATTATGCCACAGACAAGACTGAGAACATGTAAGCCAGCTTTTAGAAAAGCCCAAATGTCATAGACATGAATAGAAAAAAGAAACATATATGCAGGTTTGTTTGAAATGGCAAATAGCAGGCGGAAATAATACAGTCTCTAGATAAGTAATCATCAAGAGAAAACTGCTGTGCCATTAGGTTTTTACAAAAGACAGTGTAGAATGTGTCAGAAGATTAGAATAGAAAGAAAGCTATAAAAAGCACAAATATTGGACAAAAGAATGGGGAAATAATGTGCTTTGATAGTCTTCAGAAATGTTTCAAATAAATCTCTGTGCTTTCACAAAAAACAGAAAAGAATAAACAGAAAGAGAAATAATACAAGGCTTAAAATTTCTTTCTTTGCCATTTGCTCTATAAACTATGGACAGACTATTTCAGGTCCTGTATATTGTGATGAGTTTTTTGGATGATATCTTCCACTTTAAAGACCTTCATTCAGGCTCTAAAACACTTTTTAAGAAAACAATGGAATGTTTTCTTTTTCACCTTTAGCATTCCTTTAATTCAAGCTTTGTCATAAATACTGTTGTATTTTTCTCTTAATAGGCATACATAGGAATTGAAAAAATTTCCCTGTTTATTAAAAATATTAAGCAAATAACTTTTCATTCCAAATATTTAGAGAATTCTGTAATTATGTAGTTTTAGATGATTTAGAATGACTAAGTTCTTATTAAAAGAAATCTATTGTTTGCGTTATAATTCTGGCAAGTAAATGAATATTAAGTAAACATTATTAAGGGATAATCAGCTGACAATGCTGAACTAAAGGTAATGAAATACTTGATAACTTAGATCCATGTTGGCTAAGTAATGGCACCTATGCTAAAGCATGTTGGAGAGGGCTGCTCCCTTCCCGCTCCATACACACCTGAGGGATTTTTCACATCACCTGCCCCTCTTGCCCAGAAATCCAGTGGTAGTGTATCCTCCCTTCCCTATCTGGGGGAAGGCATGGGGCTCACTTAGGGTTTCAGTTTGGGCACTTGGTCTCTAAAAGTTTTGCTATCACTGACTTAGATCAATGAAACAAAGTAAAAGAACAAATATTCCTCAATGCTATATGATTCATTTCCACATACAGAAAAATTTGATAGGGTAACAGAACAGGGAGATTGTCAATAAACACCAATATTTAACAGAATTCTTAGTACACTATTAAATCCTAAATACATGAACCAATAGAGATATTATAGTAGGAAAACAATCACATTCATACTGAGATTTTCCCATTAAATATAAAAAGGCAACAAAATCAAATAAGCACTTACTTAGCACCTACTGTATGTCAAGGCTAAGCTAATATCTTGCAGCAAATTTCATGGTCTATTATTCTCCCTTATATTGCAGTACTAAGATGTGTGTGCCTCTGTGTTAGGCATATATATGTATTTATATGTCTGTGAGATAGCACATGTATTAATAGTATTTGAAATTGACACTCTAAAACTTGCTAAAGAAGGTAAGGAAATGAGCAACTCAGTAGTTCCCTTAAAGATATAGATATAATAATATATAATAAATAAGAATAATTTAATATTCATAATGACTTCAATACAAAAAGAGGAAGATTGGAAGAATTGTCAACAATCATGTCTGAAAAGGTCACTTAAGAATGACATGTGAGGCCAAATGATTTACAACTAAAAAGATTTATATCTCTATTTGATAATACATTTTTGCAGGTGAGAATTGGATGATATGATGATGATGAACATGAGGTAATTAGCATGAAAATATTCAAATTCTATAACAAATAAATTGAATTGGTATTCTATATATACATACATATTATATACATGCAATATATATTATATAAATAGTATATATTTTATATACATATATACATACATATACATACATGCATTTATAATATAGACATAAACTATATAATGTATATAGTTTTATATCACCTTATCCAATCATATCTCTCCCTTCTCCAGGAACCAGCAAGATGCCCTCTGTACAGAACAGTTCAGCAATCTACGTAACATTTCTACTGTATCTGACAAAAAAGGAGACAGGAAACAATGATTATCAATGTGAGAGTTATTCCTAAATTTGATAAATGTATACATTCAGACCACAAACTTGATATAACCTAGATCAAAATCAATAGCAAGTTGAAAGAGTAAAAATGAAAAGATATATATATTCCGGGCACCTCCAATCTGACTTGACTTGTTGATTCTGAAAATAAAAATTGAATGAAATATCAGAAAATAAAATAAACAAAAATTGAAGCAGACTATTATCATTAACTAAGTTATAAATCTAAGTAACAAATCAATCTAAAAAAAGGAGAGAGAAAAATAAGTGAAACTTTTTTAGACACTAAACACTTGATCTCCTTGCCAAATTATGACACAGAATTCATGGACAATAATGGCTTGGGAATACAAACTTATTTGTAAAATATTATGGAAGATGATATTGAATAGGTAATGAATACTGCTATCTCATGAAAGAATAATTATCTGAGACAAAACAAGTTTGCAGAAAATTCAGAAAAGTCATGTAAAATCTTCCCAAGAGAACTAAATAATGAAAATAGAAGGAACATAGTTAAGGGTTTAAGGGAAGTTTGGGTAAGAGTGCCTATTTACTTTACATTTGTAATCTAACAATCACTAGTGAAATGCAAAAACTGCAAAGAAAAGCATAGAAATGACACTAAAGAAAGTAAACTCAAGAACAACTCAACTGATACATGTTACACAAAAAGGGTCCATGGTGTAAGTAACAAAGTTATTAAGGAATTTGGGGTTAATGCCCAAGATACAAAAAGAAGGAACGTTATAGAAGGCTCAAAAAATCATAGATGAGATATACACTGAAGCGTGACCAAAAAAATCCTATCAATCAGCATTTTCCTATCTTTATAACCTCTATATAAGAATATGCATATGCAACAAAGGCATTCTTAATAAAACTATGATAAAAGGTCAGGCAAACTTTCTCAAATGATATACAATAGCAGATCAAATTGTTATTACCATGGAATTTACTGAAGGGCACAGAGAATTCATGATCTATCATTAACTACATAATGACATTTAGTATTGTATAGAAAAGACTACCCTAAAACCTTTCACCAATATATATGTTGAAATGACATAAGATTCTTTGAAAAATATAATAAAGGTAATATTATTTCCTGACACTCCTTCAAATAACGTGGCATAAAACATCAAGACACAAACTTATGCGATGCCCATCAATTGGGGAATAGCTGAACTAGTTGTGGTTTATGATGTCAATGAAATACTCTTGTACTATAAGAGATGAGGAGGTAGATGGTTTCAGAAAAATACAAGAGACCCATATAGGCTATTGCAAAGAGAAATGAGAAGAAATAGATCATTGTGCACAGTGACAGCAAAGTTGGAATGATGAGAATCTGTGCAAGACTTGGCTACTCTGATCAATGCAATGATTCAAAACAATTCCAAAGGAGTAGTTATGAAAAAATCCTTTCCAGTCCCAGAGAAAGAACTGATAAAATATGAATGCAGGTTGAAGGATATTTAACTTTTCCTGGCTTTTATTTTCAACATGGCTAATATGGAAATAATTTGTATAATTCACATTTATAATTGAAATTATATTGCTTGATTTCTCAATGTTTGGGAGAAGGGTAGCAGGGAGAGAGAAAATTTGGAACACATTTTTAATTAATGTTAAAAAGAAAAGATAAAATAAATAGAAAAAGAGGTGCATCTCATCAATTTATGTTTTTCTTTTAATTTTACACTCACATCTTCCCCATCTATCTCTTCCTCTCATTCAAACAATGACCCCAAAAGATGAGACTCTCAGCATCACTTGCTTGGTTTTTGCAATAAACTTTGTTCCCATTCTCCCTTTCAGTTTTATCATTTGTGAAATTGTCATAGTAATAGTCCTGAAGCACAATTCATTATCAAGTACTCAACTACTCAACAAATTCTAGTAAGCTTCTATTACTTTTAGGATTAAACACAAATGCCTCCATCTGATATTTGGTATTAATCAAAACTTGCTCTTCTTTTTTTATCCCCCTTCAGATACTCTATCATGTCTCTAGAGATGCATATCTTTTTCTACTTATTCTGTGATATTCTTCATTTAAGACATTTCTCTCTCATGACTATCATTTACTTTCCCATAGGTACTCCATCATCTCAGTGCAAGAAACCATTTCTTTCTTGATGAAAAAGGAAAAAAATCAAGAATAGAAACATGGGTTAGAGTACCATTTCCTGAAGAAAATTCCCATTAAGGGAAGTCACAAATGATTAGCTACTGTGCTTTTGGCAGAGAGAAATTTTCAGTATAATTCCAAATAATTGAAATTCCCTTTTACTAATGGGGACACATAAATGAAAAAAACTTGGGGAAGCAGACTTGTGACTTGTCTATCAAGTATTTAATCTATTACTTATATTTGTCCAAGTCATTTTTAATACAATATTGGATCTTTTTCTACTTCTGTTTACTTCCCAAACACCTTCAACTATGAACCCACCCATTTCCTTGAATTGTTTACATGACCATATAATATTTTAATAATAAAGGATAAGGTTTTAAATTAACAAACATTTATTTTCTCCCTTTTCAATCATCCCAACCTCCACTTAAAAAAAATATATATATATACATATTATTTCTTCCTTTGTTTACATTGTGTGTTTTTTGCCTTTCTAGACAAGGAATTCTTCCCACTATATCCCCCACACCACCCATTGCTATTCCTATGCTCTTTCTACCTGTTCTTTTTATTTCTTAAATTCTGTAATCACCCATCAGTTTCATACTCTATCTATAATTTAATGTAAACTGGAAAACATCCTAATGAGACTGTCATATGGAATTTATTATTTAATGGTCACCAAAAGGTGAATGATGAATATTAATAAGATAATGGGTATTCAGCTCATATGTGAATTAAATTTGAAAGATCATCATGTGAAAAAACTGGTAGTGTCATAAGAGTGGTTATGTATACATTTGATCAACTTCCATCTGTCAAACCAAATTATGTGGCTGAAGGTCACATAAGTGATTTTTTTTTAAATCTGTGTACTGACCATCCCTGTATTCAGATCTCAGAAATGGAGTAAAAATTCCTTTGGATTAGATAACATCATTCTTTCCAACAGAGATGCTAAGATAAAGATAAAAACACAAGATTGTGTGTAGCCTGGAAGTTTCCTTCACAAGCAATGTTTAACTGCCTTTCATTGTCAGAAAGTTTTTCCTTGTCCATACTTAATATTTCTTGCTGGCATTTATGACTATTTTTAAAGTGGGGATAAGAAACAGGCTCATAATTATACTAAGACCTTGTCAGCCATTGCTTTGGCATAACTTCAAACCCTTCCATAATTCTCTGAGATCCTAATTACTTATGAGACCCCAATTGTATAAGGCTCTGGCATATAGCCTTGATCAGAGCAAAACTAATGCTGTCATTTACAGTGTTTTTGGCTCAATACTAGTAGTGGTGGTGACAACTTACATCTTAAATTTTACTAATGCTTTAAAAAAGTTAGCACAGTAGTTTTTTTAATATACTGTTTCCCCTTGCAATGACCAAAATTAAACCTTATTTTATCACAAAGACAAAAGTTAAGCAAAATTATCTGCTAATGTGCCACTAGCATTTGCTAATGTTTCCTGTATTCTGCTATGGTGTTCTCCCACTTCTCTAAGAGGAAGAAGGTAATGTTTCATTATCTGTTCTTCAGAATTATTATTTTAATAACATATTTATATAGGAATTCTCCATTTATAAAGGATTTTCACATATATGATTTTTTTCTCTTCATCTTTGTTACCAATCCAAAGCAGGTTTTTTTATTACCACCAATATAAAATGAGGAAACTGACAGTTTGAGTGATCATATCAAGGTCACACAGTTTTCAGGTGATGGTGCCAGGATTAAAACTACTGTCTTTGAACTCCTAGACCACGTTTGCTTTCACTCTATCACCTGTCTATCCTATAGAAGAGAATCATAGATTTAGCATGAGAAATGGCTTTTGAAATTATCTTTATAGATGATAGATTTGAATGAAGATGAAGATTAGAATCAGAAAGTGTGATGTGCCCAACAGCACACAGATTACAAATGGCAGGATCAGGATTTGAACCCACATCATTTATTCCAAATCCAGCACTTTATCCACTGTACCATATAACTTCTTTCTATGTAAAATCTTTCTTTTGAGGTGGCATCCAGATAAAGAAAACAATAGTTGAGGGAAGCTGTAAAATCCAGACACAAATGGAGTAGCCAACCTCCTTTTAAGACACCACCTTCTTTTTAATTTCTCTTTTATTCTCTAGTTCTAGAATTTCTGGGCTATTTTCCTTCATGATTTCTTGGAATATGGTATCTAAATTCCTTTTATTTTCAGAACTTTTTAGCAGTCAAACAATTCTTATGTAATTTCTCTTTGATCTATTTTCAGGACAGTTATTTTGTAATATTTTCTTCTATTATTTCATTATTTTATTTTACTTTGCTATTTCTTGTTCATCTAGGCAGTTGTTACCTTCTAGTTGCCTATTTTTTTCCAATTTTTGGACCTAATGTAATTCCCTAGTCCCTCCTCTCAAGCCCTAGACTGTGATTGATCTCAGATGCTCCAACCAGAACTCCCTAGTAGGTTCTGCAAACAGAAGCTCACCTCCCATTGTGGCGGCAGTCAGGGACTCCACTCTCCTAAAGGTGACCACAGCTAGCAGAGCCTCAGGCCCTCAGTGATCATATTCATTGACATGTGTTCCCTCCTCACTCTTTTTCTCCTAATGCCTTGCCACCACTTGGGATAGTCAGGTGTTTGGTCTACCTGATTGGGCCCCAAAATCCTTCCCTTGTCAGCAGTCAACCCCTTGCTGTTGGATAAGAGAGAATCTCTGGAGCTGAGCCTATAACCCACAAAGCTACTCCCAGGGTTTTCTACCTATCAGTTTCATAGTGTCTACCACTGTAATATAAATTCCCAGATCCAGAAGAGAGGTAATGCTTCAAGGTTTGGGCGCTTGTTAATTCTTTGGTATTTTCTCCAGGGACTTCTACCTTCAGACTCCACCAGTATTTGACACTAGATTGCAAGCTTCCAGGTTCAACAGAGAAGGTGAGGCTGCTAGGCTTGACTCTGGGTTTTCCACCTGTTAATTCTGTGGTGTTTGTGCTATTTGGTAAGACTGAGGACAGAGAAGTCAGAGACCTTCTTCCCTAATTGTTCTTAGCTGTTTAGCTACACTCTTGACTCATCTTTTTTTGACATTTTTATCATAGATTCTGTGGAGTGATGTTTTATTGTTTTCATGGGATATTGTGAAAACAAGCAAGTTTCATACCCTGATCCACCATCTCCCCACAATCCTATCTAATTAATTATACATAAATTCTTATGCTTCATTAAATTCAATCTAAAAGCCTAATATTTAAATTAGAAGCAAAAAGTACTTAATGATCACAATAAAATCCCAGCGTTCTTTTGATACTTTATGATATGAAAATAGAGCATTTCCCCTTCTGCTTTTCCTTTACAACAGTTACACTTAATTATACTCCTTTGAGGTGCTTTGTAGTCTTCTGCCTTAGACCTGAGGTTGAAAAATTGACAAGTTGGAGAATTGTGGAAGTAAAGAGGAGACATAATAAAGTAGGCAATAGACTAGAAATTAATTTAAAATCTATATGCCCAGCAAAAAAAGCAAAATAATTTTCTCAGGTTAAGTAATTTTTATTTTATTTATAGTGAATGAGATATCCATTTAGACTGCATGGAGACCTACTTAATTGTAATTGAGGATTACTGTCCTCGAACATTTTTTTTCAGAATTTTAAGTATTTTTCAGAATATCTATACAAAAGAGGATCTATTTTGTCTTGTTTCCAGCTATAGGCACACTCAGAGATATTGTGTGTTCAGTTCCAGACCACTCCAATAATGCAATTTTCACTATAAACACAAGTTGCATTTTTTTTTGTTTTTCCAAGTGCATATAAAAGTTATGTTCATATTATACTATACTCTTTAAAATATGTATATCTTAATTAGAATACTTTATTGTTAAAAAATATTCCAAACATCATCTGACTCTTCAGAAAGTTGTAATCTTTTTTGATAGTGAAAAGTCTGGCCTAAATGTTGATGACTATTAAATAGAGTGAGGTTGCTTAAGGTTTGGATGGCTATAGAACTGTCTAAAGATAAGACAGTAATGAACTTTTCCACATTAATTGACCCATCCTTTCAAGTGACCACTGAGAGACCATTAGAACTTTACTAATTGGCATCATTTGAATATTATTGTATTTCAGGTAAAAGTGATGCCTGAGGAGAGAGAGAAATAGGGAAGGACCTATTGGTGGAGCAGTCAGAATATATAAAACATTTATTGATTAATTTTGTCTTATATGGGCATGGTTCATGGTGTCCCAAAACAATTATAACAAATAATAATAATGAAAAAGTTGGAAATATTATGAGAATTACCAACATGTGATTCAGAGACATGATATGAGAACATGTTGTTGGGGAAATGGTGCTAATAGAAAATGAAGAGTTGCAACAAATCTTAAATTTATAAAAATTATGATATCTATGAAGTGAAATAAAGGAAAGAGAAGAATTATGAAACAAAATGTCCAAATTAATGAGAGTTAATCTACTCTCATTTTATGCTTCCAAATTCCTTTGTGGATTTAAAAAAACCTAATTTCTAGTTCATATATTTAGTAATTTTCAACTTTAAATTTTATTGTTCATTCTTATTATTTCTTTTTTTAAAAAATTACTTTTTTTAGACCCATGGTAAGGAAACATTTCCTGACTTTTATTTTAATTAATTTATTTTTTTAGTTTTTAAAACATTATTTTATTTGGTCATTTTCATACATTATTCATTGGAAACAGATCATTTTCTTTTCCTTCCCCCTAGTTCCCCCCCCTTCCCTAGCAAACGCATGATTTGTCTGGGTATCACATGTGTCCTTGCTCTGAACCCATTTCCTTGTTGTTGGTATTTGCATTAGGGTGTTCATTTAGCATCTCTCCTAGATCATGTCCCCTCAGTCCCTGTAGTCAAGCAGTTGCTTTACCCCGATCTTTTTACTCCCTCAGTTTGTCCTCTGCTTGAGGATTGTTTGTTTTTTTTCTCATAGATCCCTGCAGATTGTTCAGGGACATTGTAAAGCCATTAATGGAGAAGTCCAGTACGTTCTCTTGTACCACAGTGTGTCAGTCTCTGTGTACAATGTTCTGGTTCTGCTCCTTTCCCTCTGCATCACTTCCTGGAGGTTGTTCCAGTCGCCATGGAATTCCTCCACTTTATTATTCCTTTTAGCACAATAGTATTCCATCACCAACATATACCACAATTTGCTCAACCATTCCCCAATTGAAGGGCATCCCCTCATTTTCCAATTTTTTGCCACCACAAAGAGCGCAGCTATGAATATTCTTGTACAAGTCTTTTTCCTTATTATCTCTTTGGGGTACAGACCCAGCAGTGCTATGGCTGGATCAAAGGGTAGACAGTCTTTTAGTACCCTTTGTGCATAGTTCCAAATTGCCCTCCAGAATGGTTGGATCAATTCACAACTCCACTAGCAATGGATTAATGTCCCTACTTTGCCACACCCCCTCCAGCATTCATTGCTTTCCTTTGCTGTCATGTTAGCACATTTCTTTTATATTCCTTTAATCAATTGTGTCTAATGAAAGTTCATGGGTTTCCCTTGTTAACTCAATACAACTCAAAGTCAAATCCAATTTTATCCAGTCACCTACACAAGGAGTTCTTCTTTCTTGTATATAGCCAACTTTTACTGGATCAAATTCAAACCAGGAGCAAAATTAAATTGTCCTGGGGGCAGCTGGGTAGCTCAGTGGATTGAGAGCCAGGCCTAGAGATGGGAGGTCCTAGGTTCAAATCTGGCCTCAGACACATCCTAGCTGTGTGACCCTGGGCAAGTCACTTAACCCCCATTGCCTAGTCATTACCACTCTTCTGCCTTGGAGCCAATACACAGTATTGACTCCAAGATGGAAGGTAAGGGTTTAAAAAAAATTAAATTGTCCAGTATATATATATGTTCTACAATTGAAAATGATTAGTATTGCTACATACATAAGCTCTATATACAATATAATTTAAATAAATATTTGATGAATTAAATATAATGGGAGGTATTAAGGTAAACAGAATTGGAGCCTTGGGCTTTGCTCATATCTCTGTTATTAACTAGCTCTATGACATTGCCTCTCCAAGCCTCCTCTCCTTTGGAAAACAATAGGCTTAGAATGGATCATATATAATGTTCTCTATGTCCCTAATATTCTATGCCTATGTCTGCCTCCATTGGCCTATCCGGTCAGATCTAATTAGCCAAAAAAGCCCATAATCTTCATCTCTAGGTGATGAATAATTTCAAAAGAGTTAATATACATCGGAATGCTCTATTCCCCCTGAAGGACAAAAATTGCTTCAGTAATCAAGAAAACATGTCCAAACTATTTACTCTCAAGGATTTATAATACTCAACCTTTGAATAATCAAGGTATGCTCCAACTTCTTAGGTTTTCATTCACAATGTTAAGCAATAATTATACACTCATTTATTTTATAGACCTAATTTAACAGATTTTTCAAAAAATACAAGAGAAATCCTACCTGGATTCTGTGACAAGGCCTTGGATCAACCCACAAACACCTCGATGATCACTATTCTCTAAATTCTCTCCTCCATGGTGTGAGATGCCTGCTAGCATCCTGCTATCTCCACATGTTCTCTATCCAACTTTCTACTTAAATGGGAAAATGTCATACATAAATGTTAAGGATAACATCATTACCTGAGTACTTTAAATGACTGTATATTGAGAAGATGAGGTTAAATAGAATATAATGGAATGATCTAAAACATAATAATAAAATGGAGTAAAAAGAATCAATTATTTAATACTAAAGAAGAATGAGTGGAAGAATTGTCACAGAGGAGGGGAAGAGGGTTAGAGGGTTATTAGTGCTAGAACCCTAGTCTAGATCTGAGTTAAAGAGGAAACAACATATACAATTAGAAGAGCAAAAGCCTTCTTGATGTACAGAGAAACAGTAGGGAAAGGGGATTGGATAAGAGAGAGACTAAGTCCCTTTTAAGAAACTGAGAGACTAAAAGAAGGGAGGATAGATTAAGAGAAAAGAGGGTAAGAATAAGAAATTGGAGGGATACTTAGAAGGGAGTACATATCAAGAAATATGGGTGGGGCAAGGATAGTGAATAAAGGAAGGACTCTTATGAAAAGATAAGGTAGGGATTTTTAGAATTAAACATCAAAAAAAAATAGAAGGGCAGAAATGGTAGAATGAGAAAAGAACTTTTGAAAAGGTGGTTAGAATAAGAGCTAAAAGATAAAAAAAAGAAGAGATGGGAAGAGGCTTTTAGAAGGGTGGGCTAATTTAGAACTAGGAGAGTAAAGGGAAAGGATAAAGAAAGGGTTCCAAAAAGGGGTTCAAATTGGAGAGGTAGTGGACAGAAGAGATTGAACATCTGAAGAGGGATATAGCAAGGAGAGAGAAAGAGAAGGGAAAAAACAGTAAAGAAAAACAGAATAGAGGGAAATATACAATTAAGAATTATGACTTTGAATGTGAATGGGATAAAATCACTCATAAAATGAAAGCAGAATGGATCAAAATCCCAAACAAACATTTTGTTGTTTCAAGAAATATCTAAAACTAAGAGACACACATACAGTAAAAATAAAGGACTGTAGCTGAATATGCTATGCCTCAACTGATACAAGGAAAACCAGGTGGGCAATCATGATCTCTAAAAACGTTAAAGCTAAAATAGATATAATCAAAAGAGATAAACAGGAAAAATATATTATGTTAAAAGGTACCATAGATAATGAATTAATAATTTATTTATAATCTCCTGGTAATATTGACATCAGAGATGGACAATACCATTATCAGTTTACATTGTTGCTAGAAATAAGTAATATTTAAATATTCCATGGTATTATTAATTTGTCCAAATATTTGAGAGATATTTAAATAAAATGAACTAAGGTTTCTTATTTAACTTTTTTATTTTAAGTAAAAACAAATGCTAAAGGAATCAGGAAAGACTTTGGTTGTAACATTTCCATGTCAAGATTTACATTTACTATTTGTCAAAAAGGGAATTGTAAACACATTATTTTCTCATATTACTATGGTTAGTTATCCAGAAATAGTAGATTGGTAGAAAAATATGGAGGGAAAGAAATTCCATGAAGATGCATCCTTTAAGTCAAAACTTGAATGTGGTAGTCAAGGATTTTTTCAATATTTTGAAGCATCAATTGGAATTTTTAAAGTTCCTTTTTAATCTTCTGTCTCCCATCCTTTTGTTTGATTAGAGACTGGTTATCAGAGTAGATAGTCCAAAATCTTATAACCATATTTTTGGAAATATTTATTATATAATGCTCAAATTTTATTTTTAAACTTACAATAGGGTTTGGATATTAGCAAACTCAAGAGTTTTAGCTGGAACAAAGACCATTATTAATTCATTTGTCTTTTGTGTGTCATAATCTGGTATTTATGTGCATATATATATATATATATTTGCTTGTCTTTGTTGGTAGGAAAATTTAAGATGACAAATTCAGTAGGATTTGTGTGTATATGTAATGTATGGAAGAGGCATAAAGGAAGAGAGAATTTTATGCATTCAAGACAGAAAGTGAGGGACATGATCTGTCAATCAATGTGAAGATTCCAAATGGAATGTTCCCAGGAAAGTTGGAGCCTGGCCAGGAGAGGAACTGGAGACACCTTGGTGGCTCTGAGAGAAGGGAGAAGAAGCTGGAATTTCTAGCTTTGAACTATTTCTCTTGGTTTTGGAAAGTCTTCCTTAGCTTCTGTCTGAAGGAGGAAGAAGCTGAGAAACTGATCCCTGTTATCTTCTGTCCCAGGTTGAAGGACCCTTGGGGGGCTTCTGGAGTTAGGGTGAGAAGAAATTAACCTTTGATGGTGGTTTTGCGTAATTGGAAGAAGAAGATTTAACAGTTGTCCTACATCTCCCTGACAGACTTTAATGTCACAGTTGTGATAGGACTGACATTTCCCAAATCCTCCTCTCCCTCATTATAGATTAGGGAAACCCTTATCCCTCTCACCTCATTTTACCTCAGTTCTCCATCCTGTTGTTCCCAATAAATCCCCTTACTTAAGAAAAAAAAGAGTAAAGAATATTTCTCTGAAATCTCATAGTTCCCCTAAGTTACTGAGAAAGTGGATGACTAAGACCAGGGGAGGGAAAAGGAAGGCAGAAGAGTGTGGCTGGAAACTGGGAGGTGAAGGAAGGAGGAGGGTAAGAAATATCTTGATCTATTATCCATAAATAGTGATTAATAGGCAACCCCAGAGTAACTTCTTTAATAGCATCTCTCTAGTCACTCCAGAATATGTATTTCCATTATAACTAGGCACCCTCAGGTTTGCCTAGTACCTCTCTAGTCATAAGCCAGAGTATATCCATTTACTGCAACTAGAAATAGTTCCACAGATCATCTCTTTATTACAGATGTGATTATATGTTATTTTGTACAAAGTATTCTCATGTGGATAAATATGAGGAGACAGTAAAAATATTATTATTCCAACATCCTATGAGAGATGGTGTTTTAGAAACTCAGTATTGATTGAATAATGATCATCACTCACCATTACCATTACCCCATCATCATTTTCCCCAAAAATCCATTTTAAGAATTAAATTAAAGTTGTCTGATTCTGTATTTACAATTTTTTAAAATCTTGTACTTAAAACTTATTTTCATAGCTGCTTTATGATAGGGCAGAAGATTCATGTTTTCATTTTTTGTAAAATATTTGCATGTAAATTTTGAGTTTAATTTAAAAAAAATTGTTACACACAAGAAATTAGAGTCAGGAATCCTTAAAAGAGAAAAACTTTCTTTTAAAATGGATCACTCTAAAGAATGATCCTACTACCAAGTCACCATACATATATAACATACTTGGACTTATTTTTCTAGGAGTGAGAATGCATTAGAACCCAGTTGTTATTGTTTTTGTTTTTTAATATAACCTTCCAAACCATAGTCCAACTAGTTTTCTGCCTATACCATCTTTAGCTCTCCTTAATTTGCTCTCATTGCCCTGATGCCTGTTTCTGGATCTATGCTGTTGACATTCTATATTCTCAAATTACTATAGTCATTTGTGGTGCCAGCAAATATTTGAAAGTAGTTAAAATGGATTGTCAAAAGAGTAAATGAAATAATTTCAAGGAATGTCCTAAACCACTGATGGGAGTTCACTATTGAATTCATGATTGAGGAAAAGGTACTTTGTCAGAATGTTAATTGGAACACATAATGTTCTGGGTCTCCTGTGTAACAGAGCTTATAGAATTTCCATTTCTTAATATCATTGCATTAAGGTTGCTAATTTTGACTGAATGGGAAGTCAGTCTGAATTAGTGAAGTCTGTTAAAATACAGAATATTTCTACCACATTGCAGTCTTAGTTGTCTAAAATATATTGTCCTTCTGAATATAGTGTCTTTATTGCTAAGGAGGTGTTGGCCAGTAGAGACTCAGTCAGATTTATTTTATTAAATATATGCATATGTATAATATATAGAAGGTTAATATCATTTGAAAATAATACTCATATAAGTAGGGGGCAGATAGGTGGCTCAGTGGATTGAGATCCAGACCTAGAGATGGAACGTCCTAGGTTCAAATCTGGCCTCAGACACTTCCTAGCTGTGTGACCCTGGGCAAGTCACTTAACCCACATTGCCTAGCCCTCATTCTTCTTTGGCGTGTATGGGGTGCGCAGGGAGAATAGTGTCTCTGGTATGGAGGGCTTGTCGTGCCTTTCTAGGGCAGCTCTCTAACCTCTGACTCTCACGTGACACCCAGCTCTCACTTGTGGATCCTAGTAGCTGTGAGCATGTGGCAGTGGCCACACCCCTGGCAATGGCTTTGACAGGCCGTCTAAACCTTGTGAGGGTAGCCAGTGGGTCGTCGACCCCTTGTGAACCAGGGCTTTGCTCACCCAGCATGTGAAGACTGCTTCGGCTGAACAGACGGAAGAAACGAATAAGAAGGCTCAACGGCTGAGAGGGCGACACAGCAAAGCACTGTGTAGTGCTTAAGGTGTGTTGGAGCACAAAAGACAACACAGCCATCCAATGCAGCTGAGGAAGTCTCCAGGTGTAATGATTTTTCTTGCCAATGGACCCAGGTTTCCAATGCCAAGAGAGTGGGACTATCTCTGTGCATCAACTTTTCCACTTAAATCTCCTTCACGCACAAGCGTCTTTGTGAACACTCATCTATCATAGACGAAAACACAAAAAGACAATCGTCATCTTCAGTTACCGAGAGACTACTACTATTACTCTTATAAGTAGATTAAATATTGTTCCATCAATGATCTCTATGTTTAAAAAAATTAACATAACAAAATTTTATCCCCCCAGTATAAAAGGTAAATTTTAATTCTAAACCAAACTGTCAACTGTCATCCATTTACAATTGGGAAAATCAAATTGAAAAAGCTTTTTATTCTTTTAACGTTCCCTTAAATTATGTAACTAGATTGATTTTACTGTTTTACTTTCTAGAAAAAAATTAAATATCTTTTACTGGTATTTTCATTATTGCCAAAAATAAACAATCAGCATATAAAAGAAGTTTGATAAAAACCAAATCAAAAAGGAAATTTATTGCATATTACCACCTAAATATGTAAATTTGAAAAGATTTTCCTATTTATTACTATTATTTATTTTTTTGTTATTTTTGTTTTGTTTTGTGTTTGCACGAATCCCAGGGAGAAATCTTTGTCTTTCCCAGAGTAGAAGTTCAGTAACCCTTCATTGACTAGATTCCACTACTAATCAACGAAAAAAAAATCTTTTATCTGCTCCATTAACCTGAGTAAATTTTCCCCTGCCTAGCCGGGGACATATGGAGAAAAATAAGTAAGGACAAAAAGGAATATACCTTCTTCTCAGCAGCACATGGCACATTCACAAAGATTGACAATACACTAGGTCACAGAAACGGCATAAAAATGCAGAAAAGCAGAATTTATAAATGCAGTTTTTTCAGATCATAAGGCAATAAAAATAATGATCAGTAGGGTTCATGGAGAGCTAAATCAAATATTAATTAGGAATTAAATAATATGATACTCCAAAATTGGTTAGAGAAGAAATCATAGAAACAATTAATAATTTGATTGAAGAAAATGACAATGGTGAGGCATCCTTTCAAACCTTATGGGATGCAGCCAAAGCAGTAATCAGAGGAAAATTAATATCTCTGAGTGCATATATTAAAAAACTACTGAGGGAAGAGATCAATGAATTGGAAATGCAAATCAAAAAACTTGAAAGTGAACAAATTAAAAACCACCAGAAGAAAACCAAACAATAGATCTGAAAAATTAAGGGAGAAATTAATAAAATCGAAAGTGATAGAACTATTGAACTAACAAAAAGGACTAAAAGCTGGTTCTTTGAAAAAACAAACAAAATAGACAAAGTGCTGGTCAGTCTAGTTAAAAAAAGGAAAGAAGAAAAGCAAATTAACAGCATCAAAGATGAAAAGGGGGACATAACCTCCAATGAAGAGAAAATTAAGGCATACATTAAAAACTACTTTGCCCAATTATATGGCAATAAATATACCAATCTAGGCAATATGAATGAATATTTACAAAAATATAAACTGACTAGACTAACAGAAGAAGAAATAGAATTCTTAAATAATCCCATATCAGAAAAAGAAATCCAACAGGCCATCAAAAAAACTCCTTAAGAAAAAATCCCCAGGGCCTCATGGCTTCACAAGTGAATTCTATCAAACATTGAAAGAACAGCTAATCCCAATACTATACAAACTATTTGACATACTAAACAAAGAGGGAGTTCTACAAAATTCCTTTTTTGACACAAGCATGGTACTGATTCCAAAGCCAAGCAGGTCAAAAACAGAGAAAGAAAATTATAGACCAATCTCCCTAATAAATATAGCTGCAAAAATCTTAAAAAGATTCCAGTAAGTGATCAGAAGGGTTATTCACCATGATCAAGTAGGATTTATACCAGGGATGCAGGTCTGGTTCAATATTAGGAAAATCATCCACATAATTGATCATATCAACATGCAAACCAAAAAGAATCACATGATTATCTCAATAGATGCAAAAAAATGCCTTTGATATAATAGAACATTCATTCCTATTGAAAACACTATAAAGCATAGGAATAGAAGGGTCATTCCTAAAAATAATACACAGTGTATATCTAAAACCATCAGCTAACATCATCTGCAATGGGGATGAACTAGATGCATTCCCAATAAGATCAAGAGTGAAACAAGAATGCCCGTTATCACCTCTATTATTTGATATTGTACTAGAAACACTAGCGGTAGCAATTAAAGAAGGAAAAGAAATTGAAGGCATAAAAATAGGCAAGGAAGAGACCAAATTATAGCTCTTTGAGGATGATATGATGGTCTACCTAAAGAATCCTAGTGATTCAACCAAAAAGCTAGTCAAAATAATGAACAACGTTAGCAAAGATGCAGGATGCAAAATAATCCTGCATAAGTCATCAGCATTCCTATACATTTCCAACACATCTCAGCAGCAAGAATTAGAATGAGAAATCCCATTCAAAATCACCCTAGACTAAAAAAAATACTTAGGAATCTATCTTCCAAGACAAACACAGGAACTATAGGAACACAACTACAAAACACTTTCCACACAATTAAAACCAGGTCTAAACAATTGGAAAAACATTGATTGCTCATGGGCGGGATGAGCTAACATAATAAAAATGACCATCCTACCCAAACTTATCTATCTATTTAGTGCCATACCCATTGAACTACCAAAAACCTTTTTTACTGAATTAGAGAAAACCATAACAAAGTTCATTTCGAAAAATGAAGGATCAAGGATATCTAGGGAAATAAGGGAAAAAAAATACAAAGGAAGGTGTCCTTGCAGTCCGAGATCTCAAACTATATTACAAATCAATGGTCATCAAAACAGTTTGGTACTGGCTAAGAGATAGAAAGGAGGATCAGTGGAATAGACTTGGGGCAAGTGACTTCAGCAAGACAATCTATGACAAACCCCAAGACCACTGCTTTTGGGACAAAAATCCACTATTTGATAAAAACTGCTGGGAAAATTGGAAGACAGTGTGGGAGAGATTAGGTTTGGATCTATATCTCACACCCTACACCAAGATAAATTCAGAAGGGGTGAATGACGAACATAAAGAAGGAAACTATAAGTAAATTAGGTGAACACAGAGTAGTATACATGTCAGACCTTTGGGAAGGGGAAGATTTTAAAACCAAGGAAGACTTAGAAAGAGTCACAAAATGTAAAATAAATAATTTTGACTACATCAAATTAAATTTTTTTTGTATAAACAAAACCAATGTAACTAAAATTAGAAGGGAAGAAACAAATTGGGAAACAATCTTCCTAACAAAAACCTCTGACAAAGGTCTAATTACTCAAATTTACAAATAGCTAAATGAATTGTACAAAAAATCAAGCCATTCTCTAATTGGTAAATGGGCAAGGGACATGAATAGGCAGTTTTCAGATAAAGAAATCAAAACTATTAATAAGCATATGAAAAAGTGTTCTAAATCTCTTATAATCAGAGAGATGCAAATCAAAACAACTCTGAGGTATCACCTCACACCTAGCAGATTGGCTAACATGACAGTAAAGGAAAGTAATGAATGCTGGAGGGTATGTGACAAAGTAGGGACATTAATTCATTGCTGGTGGGGTTGTGAATTGATCCAACCATTCTGGAGGGCAATTTGGAACTATGCTCAAAGGGCAATAAAAGACTGTCTGCCCTTTGATCTAGTCATAGCACTGCTGGGTTTGTACCCCAAAGAGATATTAAGGAAAAAGTCATATACAAGAATATTCATAGCTGCGCTCTTTGTGGTGGCCAAAAATTGGAAAAGGAGGGGATGTCCTTCAATTGGAGAATGGCTGAACAAATTGTGGTATATGTTGGTGATGGAATACTATTGTGCTAAAAGGAAAAATAAAGTGGAGGAATTCCATGGAGACTGGAACAACCTCCAGGAAGGGATTTGGAGGTATCCTGCATTCCTCAATGCCCCTAATTCTTCAGCTGCCATATAATTGTCAAAGAATGTAGTACTCATTTTTATATATATATTTTGTAATTTCACAAAACACGTGGGGAGCAGGGCAAAGCAACAAACTTTCCACAGGGTTTTTTTTTTTAATCCAGGAAGTTGTTCCTTAAGGGAAAGGATATTTAGAAACAGCTCTTCCAGCCAGGACTTTAGAGTCCTGTTGCTGAGATTTAAAACAGCTGTTTTCTGTCTATCAGAGTCACACAGCTGGGAAGTATCCAAGGTCCGATTTGAACCCAGGACCTTCTGTCTCTAGGCCTGGCTCTCAATCCGCTGAGCTACCCAGCTGTCCCTTAAGATTAAAGGGAAGAAAAAGAAAAACTGCTGATTCCAATTTAACTTAAGGAGAAAAGAGAAGAGAGAAAAAGTTTTTTTATACTCACGTGTTCTAGCAGCTGTGTCTTTAAGCCAAGTTTTTTGTTAAAAGGGACTAAGTGGTGAGATGGTATAGAAAAAAGGCAAGGAATTTCAGAAGTTTATTGAGAGAATTCTTTAAACTCCCGTGTGGTCAGCCACAATGTGACAAGGAAATCACTTTAAAAGACTGACATATATTAATTTAAGGTCACCAAGGAATTCAGCTATGTAATTCCTAAATGAAAACTCAAGTCAGCAGTCAACCTTTTATGGAGTTTAATTACAAACAGGAGGAAGAAAGGAATTAGAGATAGAGAGAGAGAGGGAGAGAGAAAGGGGAGAGAAGGGAATAGGGCTTAAATACCCCTTCTGTTTAGGCTGGGCCAAAAGGCCCAAGCCCTTAGATAGCTGGAGCAAAGAAAAGAGATCAGTCCCTATCACTCACGTGACCAAAATGGAGAAACAGTCTCAGAGGCCCCCACCTTCAGCTTCCTTCAGAGCAAGCTTCTCAGAGCACACTCCAACCACTCAGACAAACTCCTCAACCACCCCCCTGTCTTCAGACCCCTCTATCTTTAAGGAAACCATCCAAGTTCCCTCCCCTCAGTTCTCACATCTACCAATCACTGTCCATCAATTTCCCTGTGCCAATGGAGGCTCTAGCTTAACCCAGGACCACCCAGAGGTCTCTGGCTTTGCACATGTCTGTTGAAGGTCATATTTTCAAATAATTAAATCTTTGATCCTTTGCTACAGCCCTTCCTAAATCCTGTTAATCTGAGTAGGGTAGAGATTGGAATAATTAAATTTTGATCTATGCTGCAGCCCTTCCTCAATCCTGTTAGGACTGAGTAGGGTGGAGATTGATTCCAAGTATCTCCATTGTATCAATTCTAAAATCAATCATGACTCAAAGAAATTCCTGTTCTATGCTTAAGCATAGGTCAAAGTCCTTTCCATTGTTCAGCAAAAGGTTTCTGTCCTAAAGTAATCTTAAGAAGGGAGGAGGAGGGACCTCCCATGCCAATGGGGTTCACATTCCAATAGACTATCAGTAAGAAATTTTCCAAGTATGAAATTTCCCAATGGTGAAATTTCCAACATTTATAAGTCTAAGGAATTTTAAGGTTTACAATAGTTTATCTTTAAAGCCCATTCTAGCTCTAGAATTATATGATTATCTAGATGTTGTTAGTATAGATACCATAACAAGTAAATACTATAAGGATTAAAATGTAAGACAAGATAATGAGACCTAATGCAATCAGGGAAAGAATTCTCATATTGAGAATTTCCTATGATAACAAATTCATAGATATGAGACAGTGTGTGTATGTGTGTGTGTGTGTGTATGAGAGAGAGAGAAAGAGAGAGAGGAGAGAGAGTACTAGAGAGAGAGAGAAAGTGAGAGAGAAAATGATTGCAGAAGGTTTTATGAATGACTTGGGACTGGATCTAAAGGGCAAGATGGATTTTTAAAAGATAGAGAGAGGGAGAGGAAGAAGGTAGAGAGAGGGAGAGGAAGAACAGGTCAGGCATGGGGGACAAGCATAAGAAGAGTTAGAAAGTATGAAAGAACTTGACTGAAGATACTAAGTTAAAGTGAAGATTTAATGATGGAGAATAGTGTGCAATAAGATGGGATGTATCAAGTAGGAGCAGGTCACATAGGACCTTGAAAGACAGGCAGAAATGAATTACCTTGTCTCTTCTCGCTTCCTTTTATCCATCTGGATAAAATATTCTTCCCAGGTGGCATAATTTACAATTAGCATCATCAGTCAGTGGGCTTGGTGAATTTTGAAAACACAATTTTCTTTATTTTATTTTAACAGAAAAGGCCTTCATAAACACTGCTGACTCACAGATATGAAGTGATGACAGGTGATGTCAGCTTACTTGTCAGGGCACAAGAGTAGAAGAGACAGTTTTAGAATGCCTAAACAACAGTTGCATGACAATCTAAAGCACATGGGACAGAGGCACAGAGATGACAGGAAATGAAACACTTCAAGGACAGAATGAGGCATAATCTAGAACAAAGTTACATCACAGAAGAAAACTTAGTTAAAGTCATTGATGACATTCACCCAATTAGCTGCTTTCAAGGATAGGATGTCCCAACCAAAATGGCATATTACCCTTAGATTAAAGAAAAATAGATCATCTAAAGGAGGAGTGATTTGTTTTGTAAGAATTTAAATTTAGGTTTTTATGCTAATATGAAAGTTCTAAAGTAATATTGTGGTTGCTGACTTAAAAACATTACAGCTTAAGTCAAAATGACTTTCAGCAACTTTATTTACAAAGAGGTGGAAAGAGTAAAAGTGAAAAAATGTAGATAAACAGACAGAAAACTGCCTAACTGCAAATACCCTAAATTTAATCCTAATGTCTCTAGACTACAAATGTGAATCTAAAAGGGAATCTCACCAGAATCCAAAGTGCTAATTAGGAAGCCAAAATCCAAAGAACCAGGAGACACTGAATAATCCACCATGGACCTTCAGTGCACATGAGGATAAGGCCGCCAAGAATATCCCCAGAACTCACACTGAAGGGACTATCCTATCAAAGTACAAACAAGCAGAGAAGGTCTCCTCACAATGAAGGAATCACTCCACTCACCACCACAAGCTGACACAGGATGCAGGGAAAATGTCTCCTCCAAGTCAGGAAAGGAATCTCCAGAACCAATTTCTCCTGAAGCCAGGAAAGAAATCCTTCTAGACCATGCTGGTCTCTTTCTTTAATGCTCCTATTTTCCATGTCACTTCTGGTCATTCTCCCTGCTTCACAGAAACAAGTGATAATCTTTCAATTTGCCTAGTACTGCCCAAGGTGGTAGAGAAGGGGAAAGGAAGGTGTAAGCTTACTCTAGTAAGTGACTCATGAACTCTCTTACTTAATAAATACTTTAAGTTCTTGATTTGTTTAGCTAAAATAGATGAAGGGAGAGTTAATCCTATCTTCACAGTTTAAATTTTTCAGCCCTTAAATTTTATGCTTTTCTTACTTTCACAGACTTTACAAGAGTTGTTCTGAGCCTCGTCTCTCTTCAAACCCTCAATTCCATCCCCCTCTCCCCTCACTTACAGTAGATGGCACCTCCTTCTATATATCCTATTTAACTTAGAAGACTGAGATCTCTGAAATCAATATCATTAACTCTTTTCTTTGACTTCTTGAATCTTTCATATGTCTTCACATACAATCTTAAATCAATCAACTAATTAAGTAATAAATGAGCATTAGTTATGCCCTTAGTATGTTAGAGATCATATATGAAAACAAAAGCATTACAAAGTAAGATATAACCTTCTTCTTGTTGAAGATAGGAGGCAACTTACTCCTTGTTCTTTTCCCTCTTTATCTCATTCCTGAGCTTATTATCTATCACTTCCCTCTCTACTGACTTCTTTTCTACTGCCTCTAAGTGTCTTTCAAACACACTTCCCATCATTTGTTCTGCTCTTTTTTTGTTGTCATTGTGGGTAATTGAAGTGTAAAAAACTCATTCACCAATGAAGATAGATATGAATTTAAGATTTTAAGGGTTTCCTAGAGCATTTAGTGGTTAAGTGATTTGTGCACACACAGTAAGAACATGTCAAAAGATGGATCTGAACCTAGTTCTTTTTAATTCAAAGAGAGACCTTTGTCAATCATTAATAAACATTCATGAAATGTCTGTATGTTCCAGGAATGATTGTAAATTTTATAAATACAAAGAAAAACTATGTAGTCCTATTCTACAAAGAGCATTCATTCCTTTTAATTTTTTTTTCTAAATTACATGTAGATACAATTTTAAATAATTGTTTACTGAGATTTTGAACTCCTATTCTCTACCTTCCTCCTATCTCTCCTTCTCCTCTAGATATCAGACAATATGATATGTTATACATGTACTATTATGAAATCCATATTTCCATGTCCCTCGTATTGTGAAAGACAACACATATCACTTGTTCCAGACAAAAAAAAAGCTCATGAAGGAAATGAAGCTATACTTCAGTATGCATTTTAACTCCATCAGTTCCTTCTATGATGGTGGATAGCATTTTTTGTCATAAGTCCCTTGGAGACTTGGAGACCATTCATTCTCCTTGGAAGTAATAAGCATTCATGAATAAAAGTAAGATATGTTCAAATTAATATGAAGTTTGTTTTGTTTTGTTGCTTGCTATATTAGTGGAGGAGGAGTGGAAGGTAGACTTCAGGAAATCAGGAAAGGACTCTTGAAGGAGATAACATTTGAACTGGGCTTAGAAGGCTCCAAAAAGTAGAGTTGAGAAGAAAGAGTACTTCAACCAAGTAAATAATATTCTTTCACATTCTTGTACCATTAAAAGGCAAGAAATATATGACAAAAGCATAAATACCAGTAACCCACTTGTTGGAAATGTGCATTGAACACAAAGGGCAATTACTGCCAAAGAGAAAAACTAGTAATACATGAAATTGATCTTAACCTGCCTTTATTATAGACTAGTGTTACATTATGAAAAAAAGTGGAAACATAGCTTAGATAAGAATTTATCACTGATTTCTGACAATATCATTAGCTACAAGTTATTAAAAAACGTTGCAAATGAATGTAAGGCATCAGAAGAAATAGTTTCATTCCTAAATCTAGACTAAAAGAAATAAAAGAAGTTAAGAATTTCTTTCATTCTGAAGAATTTAAGGCTACAGATTCCAAAGTCATAAATAAAATCTACAAAATGCAAATTCCTAATTCTATTAATAACAAATAGATGACAAAAATAATGGTGATGTCTTGAGTGATTTTGAAAGGAGAGTGGATCTGATTAGACTAGAATTTCAAAAAGTATTTTTTGAGTAAGATTGAACTGATAGATCAACTATATTAAATACAAAGTAATAGTTATTATCTGTTATAATTATCACCAATGAACCCATTCTCTCACAGTATTGGAGAATTTAATTTTTTCAAGTCCTATGTACAGCAATATATGGGATAGTTAATTACATAGGAGGGAATATAGAAAGGTGACTCTATCTATATGGATTCATAAGGACAGGCATACTGTCACTGTAGTCAAAGTGGCTTGAAAATCTCTTGGAAATTTAAATAAAGATAGAATATTATAGCATTACATAGTTATTGTGTAGAAAATATGACTACCCCATCAATTTATTAATGACAACAAAAAGACATGAAATAGAATTCAGAAATTAGAGTAGATCGAAAGTTTTTGAAACTTCTAATCAACAAATTGACAGGGAAGACATAAGATTTGGGTAATATAAACAGAGTATTCCAGGCACAAGAAAACAAGACTGCAACAGAGCTACAGGAAAAGTTTATAGAATGTCATGAAGTATGAATGGAGCAGAACATGAATGATGGAGAATTGTACATAATAAACCTGAAAGTCTGACTGAGACTAGGTTGTGAAAGACTTTAAATGACAATCAGAAAAAAATTATATTTATTACTAAAGGTAATAGAGAAACAAAATAAAGAAGGGAACAATCACCATATTTCAGGAGCCCCATGTCAAACTAATATCACAATGGTTCTTAGTAGGTCCAGTCTGAAATTTAATGCCCCCCTAATTATTTCTTAGATTTATAAAATTAATTTCATTACCTTGGCTGAGCTGCTAACCAACCAGAAGTACCACAAGACATTAATTGTTTGGTAGTTAGCAAATCATTGCTTGGTAGCAGAAAATATTGAAGGCAATTAATATTGATGCAATAACAATTTTAATGTATGATTCTAATACTGTAAAAGGAATTATATTAATCACCTTAGACAAAATAAAATACCTAGGAATCTACCTCCCGAGACAAACACAGGAACTATATGAACACAACTACAAAACACTCTCCACACAACTAAAACTAGACTTGAGCAATTGGAAAAACATTAACTGTTCATGGATAGGATGAGCCAATATAATAAAAATGACCATCTTACCCAAACTTATTTATCTATTTAGTGCCATGCCCATTGAACTACCAAAATACTTCTTCACTGATTTAGAAAAAACCATAACAAAATTCGTTTGGAACAACAAAAGATCAAGGATATCCAGGGAAATAATGAAAAAAAAACCACACATATGATGGGGGCCTTGCAGTCCCTGATCTTAAACTATATTACAAAGCAGCAGTCATCAAAACAATTTGGTACTGGCTAAGAAACAGAAAGGAAGATCAGTGGAATAGACTGGGGGAAAGTGACCTCAGCAAGACAGTATACGATAAAGCCAAAGATCCCAGCTTTTGGGACAAAAATCCACTATTCGATAAAAACTGCTGGGAAAATTGGAAGACAGTGTGGGAGAGACTAGGACTAGATCAACACCTCACACCCTACACCAAGATAAATTCAAAATGGGTGAGTGACTTAAACATAAAGAAAGAAACCATAAGTAAATTGGGTAAACACAGAATAGTATACATGTCAGACCTTTGGGAGAGGAAAGACTTTAAAACCAAGCAAGATATAGAAAGAATCACAAAATGTAAAAAAATAATTTTGACTACATCAAATTAAAAAGCTTTTGCACAAACAAAACCAATGTAACTAAAATCAGAAGGGAAACAACAAACTGGGAAACAATCTTCATAGAAACCTCTGACAAAGGTTTAATTACTCAAATTTATAGAGAGCTAAATCAACTGTACAAAAAATCAAGCCATTCTCCAATTGATAAATGGGCAAGGGACATGGATAGGCAGTTCTCAGATAAAGCAATCAAAACTATTAATAAGCACATGAAAAAGTGTTCTAAATCTCTTATAATCAGAGAGATGCAAATAAAAACAACTCTGAAGTATCACCTCACACCTAGCAGATTGGCTAACATAACAGCAAAGGAAAGTAATGAATGCTGGAGGGGATGTGGAAAAGTAGGGACATTAATTCATTGCTGGTGGAGTTGTGAACTGATCCAACCATTCTGGTGGGCAATTTGGAAATATGGCCAAAGGGCAACAAAAGAATATCTGCCCTTTGATCCAGCCATAGCACTGCTGGGTCTGTACCCCAAAGAGATAATGGAGAAAAAGACTTGTACAAAAATATTCATAGCTGCGCTCTTTGTGGTGGCCAAAAACTGGAAAACGAGGGGATGCCCATCAATTGGGGAATGGCTGAGCAAATTGTGGTATATGTTGGTGATGGAATACTATTGTGCTCAAAGGAATAATAAAGTGGAGGAGTTCCATGGAGACTGGAACAACCTCCAGGAAGTGATGCAGAGTGAGAGGAGCAGAACCAGGAGAACATTGTACACAGAGACTAATACACTGTGGTATAATCGAACGTAATGGACTTCTCCGTTAGTGGTGGTGTAATGTCCCTGAACAATTTGCAGGGATCCAGGAGAAAAAAACACCATTCATAAGCAGATGATAAACTGTGGGAGTAGAAACACCAAGGAAAAGCAACTGCCTGAATACAGCGGTTGAGGGGACATGACAGAGGAGAGACTCTAAATGAACACTCTAATGCAAATATTGACAACATAGCAATGGGTTCAAATCAAGAAAACATCTAATGCCCAGTGGATTTACGCGTCGGCTATGGGGGGTTAGGGGGGAGGAAAAGAAAATGATCTATGTCTTTAATGAATAATGCTTAGAAATGATCAAATAAAATATAAAAAAAGGAATTATATTAGATTTATAAAGCATCCTAAAAATTTAAATACTATTTTAAGGCATTTACAGCGAGGTTAACATGATAGAAAATGAGAGAGAGGAGAGGATTGAAAGCATCTCTGAGAATGTGATCAATATATTAAAACCCTGATCTTACAATAATTGTCCTAAAAATATTTTCAGTGAGCTTAAGAAGATCAGCTTACATCTCAGTATACTTCTTCAACTACCAAAAAAGAAGTTCTATTATCTGTGCAACAGAAAACTGGAGTTGATATATAAAAGATTTTTAGCAAGATAGAGAATTTCATTAGGACTTTATGAATTTCCTCTAAAATGATACGGCCAATATGATGGTAATGATGACAAGTATGTTAATTATAATTGTTGTTGTTATTCCTAAAAACTTGAAGGCCAATCCCAGTTTCCATTTGTAAGAGAACAGGACACATCAAAGTAAAGGAATGCAAAAGAAGACCATATGCAGTAAGTAACCCCTAAGTTCTATGTGGGCCCCTTCTGATTTCAAAGGAAATGTGCTAGAGTGGTGAGTAAAGGAGGTGGGGAAAGTGTAAGTAATCATATAATCCTTTAGATTATTGATGAACTTTGATTATCGGTACTCAAAATATGAGATTTTTGTCAATGATGAATAAGTCATATAAAAATGAAAGAGGTGAATCTATAGAATTTTGACATACTTGCTATAAACAAATTCAAAAGAAAAGCATTTCGACTTCCGGGTAAGCATGATGGCAAGCTAAATGTGGCTTACTCACTCTCCCCAACACACACCGACATACACCGATAAGGATCACCCCAAAAGACCTTAAGAATCTCAATCAGAGGAGCAGAGGAGTTGTAGAGTGGGGAGCAACAGTAAAAGTGCATGAGATCAAGGCTTTAACAGCATTTAAGGGGTGGTAAGGGCTTCCTCACAAATGTAAGCAGATCCATTTTCCCCCAACCCCACCTATAGGGCCAGAGCCAGGGCCAGCCCACACTGCGAGGACCGAGCAAGGGGTGCCTTTGAAGTGAGGAGAGGGCACTTCTGCTTCCTTGGGAGCTGACTAGGACAACATGGGGATCTCGTTCTGAAGGCAGCTAGGCAAAAAACCTCAAGATGTGAGAGAGAGCAGACTTCAGGTGCCCAGAGTCAGTGCGCCGGCCGGAACCAGAGAGTTTGACAGGAGCCTCTCTGGTACAAACAGGGAGTGCTTTTTTTGTGTGTGTGTGTGTGTGTGATCCCGGAGACCCCCCCCCCAAAAAGTAGCTAAATGGAAAAAGAGGCGGGCAAGAAAGCAAAGACACTGAGTGGCCCCTGGAGAAAGGTACCGAGAAAAGCCACAAAGGACTTAGGAAAATAGAGAACCTGCTCATTAACTCCATACACAAAAAACCTGCTCAGCAGACTCTGATTTCTGACTAAAAAGGGAACTGAAAACATCCAGGGAAAAAATGGCTAACAGTGCACAGGAGCCTCAAAATCCCTCTAAGAAATCAAAGAAGAAAACTATCAACCCTGAAAATTTTTATGGAAAAAAAACACAGGATACATATCAAATACGGGATGAAATTCAAACAAAGTCAAAAGCAAAAAAAAAAAAAAAATGAAAATTGTCCACAAGTCCTGGGAGAATCTCAAATGGAGCTTATCATCAGAAAGATGGAAGCCCTCTGGAAATAGAAGTGGGAAATGGTTCAAAAAGAAAATCAACAAATTATATTAGAGAACCAAAAAATTACAACTGAATGCCAAAAGATTATAGCAGAAAACCAGGCCTTAAGGACCAGAATTGAGCAACTGGAAACCAATGATCTTGCAAAACAGTAAGAATTAATGAAGCAAAATAAAAAAAAATTAATGTATTAGAAGAAAACATAAAATATCTCACAGACAAGGTGACAGATCAGAAAAAGTGAGGAAGGAGAGACAATTTGAGAATTATATGTCTACCTGAAAAACCAGAGATTATCAAAAATCACAATGCCATGCTACAAAAAATCATTGAACAGAACTGCCCTAATATTCTCAAACAAGGGGACAAAATAGAAATAGAAAGGGTTTATAGAACACCCTCTATACTAAATCCCCAAAAGACAACCCCCACGAATGTAATCATGATATTCAAGAGATTCCAAGCTAAGGAAAAATCTTACAAGAAGATAAAAAGAGGAACTTCAGATATAGAGGAACCTCAATAAGGATTACATAGGACCTTGCAGTGAGCAAACTAAGAGACCGCAAAGCCTGGAACACGATATTCAGAAAGGTAAGAGAACTTGGTCTTCAACCAAGAATCAGCTATCCAGCAAAACTGACTATATACTTCCAGGGGAAAGTATGGGCATTTAACAAAATAGATTTCCAAATATTTGCAAAGAAAAGACCAGAACTAACTTCCAGTTAAGATGGCGGCTTAGAGAAAGCTAAAGCTCAGATCTCTGGAAAATCCTTCCCGACCGATCTCAAAATATAAGCTCCTAAGGCACCGAAATTCAAAACGATCAACAGCACAGACCCTGGGAAGCCTCCTCCTGGACCTGGACCCGGTTCAAAAGGTACGGCTCCCCTCAAAAGCCAGAACCCGAGATCACTCGGACCTCAGGAGTAGGAGCGCAGAGTCCAAGGCTCCCGGAAGCCGCAGCCCGGCTGGGCTCAGAGAGCAGGGTCCTTGGAACAACAACCCTCCCAGGGCCTTCTACCCGAGTCCTGGTGAAAGTTACTGCCTGGGGCTTCCCCTGCAGAGAGCTGGTCGAAACAACAGCAACCCTCAGGGCGGGCAAGACAGCCTCACGGGCTGGATCCTGCTATCCAAGTCTCAGTGAAAGTCCTCACCCTCGGAGCTTGGGGAAGCTGCACCCCATCCCCCCGAAGGCCGACGAAACAGCCTCAAGGCCAGCGATTCTGAAGGCAACTTCCGGAAAGCGAGCCGGGGGGGAGAATGTGGCCTCGTGGTCCGACCCTTCCATTCCAGTTCCAGTGAGGCATATTCAGTTTAACCCAGGGAAAGCTCATAGAACCAACATCTGCCCAGGACTAAAGTCTCTGATCACCAGACAGAGATAAGAAAAGCTAATCCTCCACATTCAGAGATGACAAACTCCACAGAAGCACAGAAGCCCCCAAATACCAAGAAAAATAAGAAGAAAGGGGCGACTTTGGACACATTCTATGGAGCCAAAATACAAAATACAGAGCAGATAGAAGAAGATATACAAGAAAATTCTCCAAAATCTTCCAAAGGAAATAGAAACTCTCCACAAACCCATGAAGAATTTGAATCAGAAATGACCAAAAAGATGGAAGCCCTCTGGGAGGAAAAGTGGGAAATAATGCAAAAGAAATTCATGCATCTACAAAACCAGTTTCACCAAACTGTAAAAGAAAACCAGGCTTTAAAGCAAGAACTAATAAAGCAAAGCCAAAACACCAAGAAATTAGAAGAAAACATAAAATATCTCACCAACAAGGTGATAGATCTGGAAAATAGAGGGAGAAGAGAAAATTTAAGAATAATTGGACTCCCAGAAAAGCCAGAAATAAACACCAAACTGGACATGGTGATACAAGATATAATCAAAGAAAATTGCCCAGAGATTCTAGAACAAGGGGGGAAAACAGCCACTGACAGAGCTCACAGAACACCTTCAATACTAAACCCCCAAAAGACAACTCCCAGGAATGTAATTGCCAAATTCCAAAGCTATCAAACAAAAGAAAAAATCCTACAGGAAGCCAGAAAAAGACAATTTAGATATAAAGGAATGCCAATCAGGGTCACACAAGACCTTGCAAGTTCTACTCTGAATGATCGTAAGGCATGGAACATAATCTTCAGAAAGGCAAGAGAGCTGGGTCTCCAACCAAGAATCAGCTACCCAGCAAAACTGACTATATACTTCCAAGGGAAAGTATGGGCATTCAAAAAAATAGAAGACTTCCAACTTTTTGCAAAGAAAAGACCAGAGCTCTGTGGAAAGTTTGATACTGAAAATCAAAGAGCAAGGAATACCTGAAAAGGTAAATATTAAGGAAAGGGGAAAAATGTTATCTTCTTCTTTTACTCAAACTCTCTTCTATAAGGACTACATTTATATCAATCTATGTATACTAATATGTGGGGAAAATGTAATGTATAAATAGGGGGTAAAGAAAGACCAAATAGAATAATCGTTCTCACACAAAGATTCACATGGGAAGGGGAGGGGAAGAAAACTCCTATAAGAAGGAGAGGAAGAGGGCGGGGGGGGGGGGGGCATTTACTTAAACCTCAATCTCAGGGAAATCAACTCTGAGAGGGAAAAACATACAGATCCATTGGGATCTTGAATTCTATCTTACCCAACAAGGGTAAGGAGAAGGGAAAACCAAGGGGGGGAGGGGGAGAGGGAGAACAAAAAGGGAGGGAAAGAGAGGGGGGAGGGGGAGGGAAGAAAAAGGGAGGGACTAAAAAGGGAAACATCAAGGGAGGGGACAAGGGGCACTGATTCAAAGTAAATCACTGGACTAAAAGGTAGAGCCGAAGAAGAAAAGGTTAGAATTAGGGAAGGCAATCAAAATGCCAGGGAGTCCACATATGACAATCATAACTTTGAACATGAATGGGATGAACTCACCCATAAAACGTAGACGAATAGCAGAATGGATTAGAATCCAAAACCCTACCATATGTTGTCTTCAAGAAACACACATGAGGCGGGTTGACACCCACAAGATCAGAATTAAAGGATGGAGTAAGACCTTCTGGGCCTCAACTGATAGAAAGAAGGCAGGAGTGGTAATCATGATATCTGATAAAGCCAATGCAAAAATAGACCTGATCAAAAGGGATAGGGAAGGTAATTATATTTTGCTAAAAGGGACTCTAGACAAGGAGGAAATATCATTAATCAACATGTATGCACCAAATAATATAGCACCCAAATTTCTAATGGAGAAACTAGGCGAATTGAAGGAAGAAATAGACAATAAAACCATACTAGTGGGAGACTTAAACCAACCATTATCAAATTTAGATAAATCAAATCAAAAAATAAATAAGAAAGAGGTAAAAGAAGTGAATGAAATCTTAGAAAAATTAGAATTAATAGACATATGGAGAAAAATAAATAGGGATAAAAAGGAATACACCTTCTTCTCAGCACCACATGGCACATTCACAAAAATTGACCATACATTAGGTCACAGAAACATAGCACACAAATGCAAAAAAGCAGAAATAATGAATGCAGCCTTCTCAGATCACAAGGCAATAAAAATAATGATTAGTAATGGTACATGGAAAACCAAATCTAAAACCAATTGGAAATTAAACAATATGATACTCCAAAACCGTTTAGTCAAAGAAGAAATCATAGAAACAATTAATAATTTCATCAAGGAAAATGACAATGGCGAAACATCCTTTCAAACCTTTTGGGATGCAGCCAAAGCGGTAATCAGAGGCAAATTCATATCCCTGAAAGCTTATATTAACAAACAAGGGAGAGCAGAGATCAATCAATTGGAAATGCAATTGAAAAAACTCGAAAGCGATCAAATTAAAAACCCCCAGCAGAAAACCAAATTAGAAATCCTAAAAATTAAGGGAGAAATTAATAAAATCGAAAGTGATAGAACTATTGATTTAATAAATAAGACAAGAAGCTGGTACTTTGAAAAAACAAACAAAATAGACAAAGTACTGGTCAATCTAATTAAAAAAAGGAAGGAAGAAAAGCAAATTCACAGCATTAAAGATGAAAAGGGGGACAGCACCTCCAATGAGGAGGAAATTAAGGCAATCATTAGAAATTACTTTGCCCAATTATATGGCAATAAATACACCAATTTAGGAGAAATGGATGAATATATACAAAAATACAAACTGCCTAGACTAACAGAAGAGGAAATAGAATTCTTAAATAATCCCATATCAGAAATTGAAATCCATCAAGCCATCAAAGAACTTCCTAAGAAAAAATCCCCAGGGCCTGATGGATTCACCTGTGAATTCTATCAAACATTCAGAGAAGAGTTAATCCCAATACTATACAAAGTATTTGACATAATAAGCAAAGAGGGAGTTCTACCAAACTCCTTTTACGACACAAACATGGTACTGATTCCAAAACCAGGCAGGTCAAAAACAGAGAAAGAAAACTATAGGCCAATCTCCCTAATGAATATAGATGCAAAAATCTTAAATAGGATACTAGCAAAAAGACTCCAGCAAGTGATCAGAAGGATCATTCACGTTGATCAAGTAGGATTCATACCAGGGATGCAGGGCTGGTTCAACATTAGGAAAACCATCCACATAATTGACCACATCAACAAGCAAACTAGCAAGAACCACATGATTATCTCAATAGATGCAGAAAAAGCCTTTGATAAAATACAACACCCATTCCTATTAAAAACACTAGAAAGCATAGGAATAGAAGGGTCATTCCTAAAAATAATAAACAGTATATATCTAAAACCAACAGCTAATATCATCTGCAATGGGGATAAACTAGATGCATTCCCAATAAGATCAGGAGTGAAACAAGGATGCCCATTATCACCTCTACTATTTGACATTGTACTAGAAACACTAGCAGTAGCAATTAGAGAAGATAAAGGAATTGAAGGCATCAAAATAGGCAAGGAGGAGACCATGTTATCACTCTTTGCGGATGACATGATGGTCTACTTAAAGAATCCTAGAGATTCAACCAAAAAGCTAATTGAAATAATCAACAACTTTAGCAAAGTTGCAGGATACAAAATAAACCCACATAAATCATCAGCTTTTCTATATATCTCCAACACAGCTCAGCAGCAAGAACTAGAAAGAGAAATCTCATTCAAAATCACCTTAGACAAAATAAAATACCTAGGAATCTATCTCCCAAGACAAACACAGGAACTATATGAACACAACTACAAAACACTCGCCACACAACTAAAACTAGACCTGAACAAATGGAAAAACATTAACTGCTCATGGATAGGACGAGCCAATATAATAAAAATGACCATCCTACCCAAACTTATTTATCTATTTAGTGCCATACCCATTGAACTACCAAAATACTTCTTCACTGATTTAGAAAAAAACATAACAAAGTTCATTTGGAAGAACAAAAGATCAAGGATATCCAGGGAAATAATGAAAAAAAACACATATGATGGGGGCCTTGCAGTCCCTGACCTAAAACTATATTACAAAGCAGCAGTCATCAAAACAATTTGGTACTGGCTAAGAAACAGAAAGGAAGATCAGTGGAATAGACTGGGGGAAAGCGACCTCAGCAAGACAGTATACGATAAACCCAAAGATCCCAGCTTTTGGGACAAAAATCCACTATTCGATAAAAACTGCTGGGAAAATTGGAAGACAGTGTGGGAGAGACTAGGAATAGATCAACACCTCACACCCTACACCAAGATAAATTCAAAATGGGTGAGTGACTTAAACATAAAGAAGGAAACCATAAGTAAATTGGGTAAACATAGAATAGTATACATGTCAGACCTTTGGGAGGGGAAAGGCTTTAAAACCAAGCAAGATATAGAAAGAATCACAAAATGTAAAATAAATAATTTTGACTACATCAAACTAAAAAGCTTTTGTACAAACAAAACCAATATAACTAAAATCAGAAGGGAAACAACAAATTGGGAAAAAATCTTCATAGAAACCTCTGACAAAGGTTTAATTACTCATATTTATAATGAGCTAAATCAATTGTACAAAAAATCAAGCCATTCTCCAATTGATAAATGGGCAAGGGAAATGGATAGGCAGTTCTCAGATAAAGAAATCAAAACTATTAACAAGCACATGAAGAAGTGCTCTACATCTCTTATAATCAGAGAGATGCAAATCAAAACAACTCTGAGGTATCACCTCACATCTAGCAGATTGGCTAACATAACAGCAAAGGAAAGTAATGAATGCTGGAGGGGATGTGGCAAAGTTGGGACATTAATTCATTGCTGGTGGAGTTGTGAATTGATCCAACCATTCTGGAGGGCAATTTGGAACTATGCCCAAAGGGCGACAAAAGAATATCTACCCTTTGATCCAGCCATAGCACTGCTGGGCTTGTACCCCAAAGAGATAATGGACACAAAGACTTGTACAAAAATATTCATAGCTGCGCTCTTTGTGGTGGCCCAAAACTGGAAAACGAGGGGATGCCCATCAATTGGGGAATGGCTGAACAAACTGTGGTATATGTTGGTGATGGAGTACTATTGTGCTAATAGGAATAATAAAGTGGAGAAGTTCCATGGAGACTGGAACAACCTCCAGGAAGTGATGCAGAGCGAGAGGAGCAGAACCAGGAGAACATTGTACACAGAGACTAATACACTGTGGTATAATCGAACGTAATGGACTTCTCCATTAGTGGCGGTGTAATGTCCCTGAACAACTTGCAGGGATCCAGGAGAAAAAAACACCATTCATAAGCAAAGGATAAACTATGGGAGTGGAAACACCGAGAAAAAGCAACTGCCTGAATACAGAGGTTGAGGGGACATGACAGAGGATAGACTCTAAATGAACACTCTAATGCAAATACTATCAACAAAGCAATGGGTTCAAATCAAGAAAACATCTAATGCCCAGTGGACTTACGTGTCGGCTATGGGGGGTGGGGAGGAGGAAAAGAAAATGATCTATGTCTTTAACAAATAATGCTTGGAAATGATCAAATAAAATATATTTAAAAAAAAATAAAAAAAAAAGAAAAGACCAGAACTCAGTGGAAAGTTTGACATCCAAGCACAAAGAGCAAAAGAAACATGAAAAGGTAAATATGAAAGAAAGGGAAATGGAGAAAAGTGTTTTTTTTTCTTTTATTCAAACTCTCTTCTATAAGGGCTACAATTAGATTAAACTATATAATATACTAACATATGGGGGAAATATTATGTGTAACTATCAAAAATTGTATGCAATGATAGAGTAACCAGAAGAATCTCACATAGGGAAAGATCATGGCATTAACATGATTGGCGGGGGAGAGAAAGATAAAGGGAGAGGAGGAATCAATGAGGGCACTAAGATATACTTGAAGAAACAGAAATAAATTAAATAGAATAACCTTTGTCACACAAAGATACACATGGGACGGGGAGGGAAAGAAGACTCTTATAAGAAGGAGAGAAAAAGAGTGAAAATTGGTTATACTTAAACCTTACTCTCAGTGAAACCAACCCTGAGAGGAAAGAGCATCTAGATCCATTGGGATCTTGAATTCTATCTTATCCAACAGGGAAAGGGAGAGGGGAAAAGAAAGAGGGCTGGGGGAGGGAGTAAAAAAAGGGAGGGAAGGAGAGGGGGGAGGGGCAAGAAACGGAAGTATAATAAGGGAGGAGACCAGGGGGACTAATTTGAAGTTAACCACTGGTTTAAAAGATTACAGCAAAAGAAGAAAGGTCAGAATTAGGGGAGGATATCAATATGCTAGGGAATTTGCAAATGACAAACATAACATTGAATGTGAATGGGATGAACTCACCCATAAAATGTAGATGAATAGCAGAGTGTATTAGAAGGAAAAACCCTACCATATGTTGTCTTCAAGAAACACATATGAGATGGGTTGACACTCACAAGGTTGGCGGAAGACCTTTTGGGCCTCAACTGATAGAAAGAAGGCAGGATTTGCAATCATGATATCTGACAAAGCCAAAGCAAAAATAAACCAGATTAAGAGGGATAGGGAAGGTAAATATATTCTGTTAAAAAGGAGTATACACAATGAAGAAATATCACTAATTAACATGTATGCACCAAATAGTATAGGACCCACATTTCTAATGGAGAAACTAGGAGAATTGGAGGAGGAAATAGACAGTAAAACCATATTAGTGGGAGATCTGAACCAACCACTATCAAATTTAGATAAATCAAATCCAAAAGTAAATAAGAAAGAGGTAAGATGTGAATGAAATCATAGAAAAATTAGAGTTAATAGACATATGGAGAAAAATAAATAGGGACAAAAAGGAATATACCTTCTAATCGGCACCACATGGCACATTCACAAAGATTGACCATACACTAGGTCACAGAAACATGGCATACAAATGTAGAGAAGCAGAAATAATAAATGCAACCTTTTGAGATCATAAGGCAATAAAAATGATGATCAGTAAGGGTACATGGAGAACCAAATCAAAAATTAATTGGAAATTAAATAATATGATATTACAAAATCACTTAGAGAACAAATAATAGAAACAATTAATAATAACTTCATTGAGGAAAATGACAATGGTGAGACATCCTTTCTTATGGAATGCAGCCAAAGCAGTACTCAGAGGAAAATTCATATCCCTGAGTACATATATTAACGAATTAGGGATGGCAGAGATCAATGAATTGGAAATGAAGATAAAAAACCTTGAAAGTGAACAAATTAAAAATCCCCAGAAGAAAACCAAACTAGAGATCCTAAAAATTAAGAGAGAAATTAATAAAATAGAAAGTGATAGAACTATTGAACTAATAAATAAGGCTAGAAGCCGGTACTTAGAAAAAACAAATGAAATAGACAAAGTACTGGTCAGTCTAATTAAGAAAAGGAAAGAAGAAAAGCAAATTAACAGTATCATAGATGAAAAGGAGGACAGCACTTCCAATGAAGAGGAAATTAAGGCAATCATTAAAAACTACTTTGCCCAACTATATGGCAATAAATATAACAACCTAGGCGATATGGATGAATATTTACAAAAATATAAATTGCCTAGACTAACAGAAGAAGAAGTAGATTTCGTAAACAATCCCATATCAGAAAAAGAAATCCAACAGGCCATCAAAGAACTGCCTAAGTAAAAAATCACTAGGGCCTGATGGATTTATAAGTGAATTCTATCAAATATTCAAAGAATAGCTAACTCCAATACCATACAAACTATTTGACATAATAAGCAAAGAGGGAGTTCTACCAAATTCCTTTTAGGACACAAACATGGTACTGATTTTGAACACAGGCAGGTCAAAAACAGAGAAAGAAAACTAGACCAATCTCCCTAATGAATATAGATGCAAAAATCTTAAATAGCTTAAATAGCTAACAAAAAAAAAAAAACTAGCAAAAAGACTCCAGCAAGTGATCAGGAGGGTCATTCAATATGATCAAGTAGGATTTATACCAGGGATCCAGGGCTGGTTCAATATTAGGAAAACCATCCACATAATTGACATCAACAAGCAAACCAACAAAAATCACATGATTATCTCAATAGATGCAGAAAAAGCCTTTGATAAAATACAACACCAATTCCTATTAAAAACACTAGAAAGAAAAGGAATAGAAGGGCCTTTCCTAAAAATAATAAACAGTATATATCTGAAACCATCATCTAACATCATCTGCAATGGGGATAAACTAGATGCTTTCTCAATAAGATCAGGAGTGAAACAAGGATGCCCATTATCATCTCTATTACTTAACATTGTACTAGAAACACTAGCAGTAGCAATTAGAAAAGAAAAATAAATTGAAGGCATTAAAATAAGCAAGGATGAGATCAAGTTATGGCTCTTTGCAGATAATATGATGGTCTACTTAAAGAATCCTAGAGAATTAAACAAAAAGCTAATCGAAACAATCAACAACTTTAGCAAAGTTGCAGGATATAAAATAAACCCATATAAGTCAACAGCATTTCTATATATTTTCAACACAGCTCAGCAGCAAGAATTAGAAAGAGAAAACCCATTCAAAATCACCTTAGACAAAATAAAATACTTAGGAATCTATCTCCTGAGACAAACACAGGAACTATATGAACACAACTACAAAACACTTTCCACACAACTAAAACTAGACTTGAGCAATTGGAAAAAAACATTAACTGCTCATGGGTAGGACAAGCCAATATAATAATAATGACCATCCCACCCAAACTTATTTATCTACTTAGTGCTATACCCATGGAACTTCCAAAAATGTTTTTCTCTTATTTATAAAAAAACATAACAAAGTTCATTTGGAATAACAAAGGATCAAGGATATCCAGGGAAATGAAAAAAAAAAAAACAAAGGAAGGTGGCCTTGCAGTCCCAGATCTCAAACTCTATTATAAAGCAGTGGTAATCAAAACAATCTGGTACTGGTTAAGAGACAGAAAAGAGGATCAGTGGAATACACTTGGGGTAAGTGACCTCAGCAAGACAGTCCATGACAAACCCAAAGATCCCAGCTTTTGGGATAAAACCCCACTATTTGACAAAAACTGCTGGGAAAACTAGAAGACAGTATGGGAGAGATTAGGTTTGGATCAACACCTCACACCCTACACCAAGGTAGACTCAGAATGGGTGAATGACCTGAACATAAAGAAAGAAATTATAAGTAAATTAGGTGAACACAGAATAGGATACCTTTGTTTCCAATGAATAATGTTTGAAAATGACCAAATAAAATAATAATAAAAAAAGAAAAGCATTTCAATTGAATGCAATAATCATTCACATGTTCTTCTTGGAGAACTGTAGTAATAGAGACAAGTATTCTCAAAAAAAGTACCATGAAAAAAAATTGCCAAAAGTTAGACCAAAGTAGAATATAGACTTGTGTAAAATCTTTTGAAGAACAATAAAGGAAAAAATATAAGCTTTATTGTCTCACAAAAGGAAGTGCAATGGATAGAGAAATTCTAGATAAAAAGATATAGACTCAATTTCTACCTCTTACTTGAAAGAACCATGCTCTGTCTAAATGGCCCTAGGAAGGTCAATTAACCTTTCAATACTCTGAGAAAGCTCTGTAAGATTTTAATTGTGATAAGATGATGATTCATTGTCTTAGTAGAAGGAGTTTACTCTTTTTGTAGTTCCCTATGCCAATGAGCTAATAGGTTCCATTCTGATCCATATTATTTCTCAAAAAAGAAAGGCTCAATAAAGGCTAAAAAGAAAATCTAATAAGATATCTATCTAAACAGCATCATTCCAAGTGCTTTTGAAAATGAAAAGAAAGATATACAAATAAAAGAAAAAATTAGATTTTTTTTTTAGAAATCTTATGTTAAACTATTTTCTTGATTAAGGATAGGGAAACCATGGCACTTGGATTTTAATTCCCTCATCCCAGATGTGACAATTGAGGAAGCAGAAACATCTTTAAAGAAAACAAAGACAGGAAAACTTGGTTGTCTATAAACAAGTAGTCACATGTATATAAATGAGATCTGTGCTAATGGAGATGCTCTCTTAAGAAATGGAAGAGGAAAATCTCTCAAAAGCATGGAAACAAATCTCAGACCAAAGTATATCAAGATAATTAGAGCTCATCAGCTAATTAACAATGTAGACACTGGGTATCTTCAATGATCTTATTAGTGCTGAGGAAGCCATTTTTCACAAGTCATATCTACTAATGGAAGACTTCTTTATTATTTCACAACTAAATGCAAGATATAGAGACTATAAGGTCCCATGAATGCCAGCATTTTTTCTTTTAATTACAAAATATGGTTCTTGATTAAGTAGAAAAAAATATAATCTTAATAAATGTGCCTGTTAAGCAACTACTATCATGAGGGTATTTGCCACTTATTCCTAAAATCTTCATTTCATAGATCCACTTTTGATCTCTAGCTATTACCATGGCAACAGCTGCCATATCTAACAATAAGTACTCAAATGCCATTTTTCCATATATTGTAGGAAATTTTTCTGGCAAGGAATATTACAATAAATATCAACTTTAAAACAAATGTCTATTTTCATAGTTATTTTCTACCTAGATTCATGACACCAAACTAAAAAATACTTTTCAATAACTCCAATCTGGTGTGCTCATCTCCGTTTCAAAATTATTTTAGATTTTATTGTTGTTGTTGTCATTGTTGTCATTCATTTTGTTTGAATAATATTTTCTGAAAAATATATTTAAAGAAGTTTTTCCATGACCTCAAGTTATTCAACATCACCTTCAGGATTCATCTACATTCAATGTTATCTATTTATTTAAGTAGCCTAGGCTCAGGTATAAAGTTCTTTCTTATACTATAGAATTCTGAAGTTCATTACTGTGTGACTCAGAGCAAAGGGTATAATTGATTTTTAAAAAGATCTATTTCTAGTTGCTATTTGATGTAGTACTGGCACATAGTCAATTTTTCATGTCTTCAGTTCATTTCATACACATTATGGTTTGCCACAAAGATACTCAACAGAATCTTTTCTGAATAATTTTTAGCAAGTAAGGTGTTGGCATTGCTAATTTCTTCCAGTATACCCTTCCTTCTTGTATTACAAGAACATAAAGAAGCATCTCTTGTTCTAGTATTCTTTCATGTCTAGCTGATTATCACAATTGTTTTTGAATATTGCCACCCTGCAACTCCTTTGCAATGAACTCATTCAACTTTTTTTTTTAACTTTTAGGATCAAAAGCATCATATTGACTTAAATGGAAACCTAGTTTGTGGTACTGACAGAATAAAGTGTTCTTGTCAGATCTTCATAACCCTAAAATGGTTTCAATGCACTTGAAGTTTCCATAGTATATCAGTCACCCTTCAAGGCATTCATTTTCTTTGCTATTTTTCTCCTAATTATGGCATGAATAATGGGCTGATTTTTGAGGAAGTTATTATCCTCATTATGATGGGGGTTGGTGAGATCAGATGTCTAATCTCATCAGCATAGGGAACTTCTCATGTGAAAATTACTTCTAATTAAAATTCATAACTTCTCTGAATCTCATAGCCTCAAAATATTTCTCTAACATAATGTGCAAACTTCATGGTAAAACAGTATAAACTATGGGAAAAAGTATCGAACCTGAAGTCAGGAAGGCCTGATTTGAAATGCAACCTCAGATATTTGCTAGTTCTATTAATTTCTGCCTCAATTTCTTTAATTATAAAATATAAATAATAATGACACCTACCTCAGAGTGTTATTTTATGTTTTAAGTGAGACCATATTTGTAAGGCAATTAACAAAGGCCCTGGCATAAAGTAGATGCTTAATAAATCTTTGTTGGTTCTCCCTTGCTTCTCTAGAGTACTGAGATGTAAAATAATTTGACCAAAGTTGCATAGCTAATCTGTGTCAAAGACAGACTTTTGACCCATGTTTTCTTTGCCCCCCCAAATTAATAAATAACCTTATCAATTGTCATGCTTCTTTTTACTATTATTTACCACGAATTATTTCAATGTCTTTTTTTGTAGTTTTATTTTATTTTCAAAGTACAACATCCTTCTGGTTAAAGAAGTACTGATCTTTGTGTAGCATTAAATACTTCTGACTGACATTGATTCATTTTAATTGAACCAATGTATTGTCTAGAAGAAATTTCAAAAGATCCCTTCCCTTCTCTTCTCCAAGTATATAATGTAAGTCTATAGAATCAAATGATAGTAGAATTACATGTTAAATATCAACAGTTCCAGCTAGATGTTTTACTTAACTTCATTAGAGATGAATGTGTTCAACATTATCATGGATTTTTGGTTAAAATCTGAAAGAAACTCTTAGACTTTTGGCAGATGTGGCTTAAGCAAGAATACCATAATACAGTGACAACTGAGATAACCACAATCAACAAAGTGGTACCTACCACTGCACTTCATATATATTCATGGACAATAGAAAAGCTTCTTGTGTTTTCAGGAGTTAATATGACAACAACTCTATAGTTGTGGGGGAAAGGCCATGAGCTGTTCAGTCTACTGGTTAATGTCAGGAGAACCTCTATGAAGAATTACAATCTAATTAGTACTTATACATAAGAGATGATTTTTATGCAGATGATTTGTACAAACAACAAATGAAATCATTTGAAGTGTTGTCAGAGTAACTGCTTGAGTAATACATGAAGATTTTTTTTTTTAATCGGACATAATTCTGAAATTTTCTCCTCTAGCATTAAATGTATTTATCAAGGCTGCATGCTGCTGTAATGGTGACTAATGTTGCATGTTCTAATGGAAAGTGATGGAGTGATATATTAGCACATTAGCTACACATCTCACTGTGTACTTAACAGCTTCATTGGTTTTAATACATGCTATAATTACTGGTGCTAAGCTGACAAGTTTAGCTAAGATGTATAAGAAAGTAATCACTGAAATAAAATATGAATAAAGTATTTTTGCACCTTAATATTATGTCCTCAACTATTTTTTCCTGGGTGGTAGTATATAAATTGGAGCTTTTATTATTGTTATCTTGTTCCATACCAAGGATCTTTGACTGATTTAAGGGAAATGAATTTAACGTAAAATTTCATTCAAAGTCTGTGATTATTTTCCCCCTTAATATTGAGAATAGAACACTAAGGTATAGTGGACAAATAATTAAACTAGAAATCAGAATGCCATTCAATTTACCACAAATTTCTTTAGAACCTGTTATTTATTCTTCATTTCAAGGAGGACCAATGAATGAAATGACATCATGGAATGATTTCTTGACTCGGGAGTAAATTGAACTTATTTTTGTTTATCTTTTTAAAATCCTTACCTTCTGCTTTAGAATCAATACTATGTATTGGTTCCAAGGCAAAAGAGTGGAAAGGGCTAGGCAATGGATGTTAAATGACTTTCCCAGGGTCACACAGCTAGGAAGTGTCTGATTTCAGATTTGAAACAAAGACCTCCCATCTCTAGGCCTGACTCTCAACCCAATGAGCTACACAGATGCCCCGGAGTGAATTGAATTTAAATGAAACAGAGTTTCATTTCACACAGTTAACAGCATCACTCTCTCTTCCAGATTCATCAAACATCAGTGGAAATACAAAAGGTAGGGTGACTATTAGTAGCCTAGGTTGGCCTTGGCATCTCTGATGCCTGACCAAGCTCTAAGTATTAAGTCATTGTAGCAAATTGTTCTCATTCACCCATTGCACTGGGGAAAGTCTTCACAGTCTTGGATAGACATCTCTCTAACTCACTGATAGCTTTCTGGTCTGTAGGTTATCCTCAATTATAGTTTTACTGGAGTATGGCCATATATGCATACTGTAGCTTCTTGGAGGTCCATGTGAGAGTTGGGTGAAAAACACACAGTAATTATGGATAAGTAGTTCTAAAAGGGGCATGATGAGTCATCACACTAGAGATGCTAGTCCTAGATCAACAAGCTTGAAATTAGAAAAACTTCAAATCCAACCCCAGACACTTATTAGCAGGATGAAGCTCTCTAAGTCACTTAGGCCTGTTTGCCTCAGTTTCCTCATCTGTAAAATTAGCTGGAGGAGAAAACGGCAAACCACTCCAGTTTCATTGCCCCCCAAAAATGAGGACATGAAGAATTGGACACAACTGAACAACAAAATATTTACAAACTAAATAAAAGATAATAGAAGTACTACTAAGTGTTTGACAGTGAAGTAGCTATCAAAGAGTGCTGAAGTGTCAAACACTAAAGAGCAAGCTGGAACCAGATTAGTATGCAGTTGTGAAATGTTTATGAAATAAAGGAACTAGAATATAGCTAATTTTAATCATTTATTTCTAGTTCAAAATGTGGTCCTCAGAGTATTATGGTTGTCCTTTTACTTTTCAGATTGGTACCAATAATATAGTGAATAGAAAGTTGCCTGTATTAACTAAATTGTGTGTCCAAACCAAAATATAAATGCAAAATCAAAATAGTCCTTTTGAAATGTGAGTTCTTTTTTGTAGATCTATTCCATGTTTTCACTTAATTGTTGTGTAACCTTGGCTAAGTCACCTAATGTCTCTGAGCCTTGAATTCCTCATCTTCTGAATGGAGATGTAAACAAAATTTTCCCCTTAATCTCCCATGAAGATCAAATTAAGGCAGTATACATAAAAGTCTGTGGAACTATAGATTACAGTATAAATTGAAATTATTAAACATTTTGTCCATCATCCAAAGATAAACCCACATCATAGACTTTTTAAATTATGTTGAAAAAAATTTTGTTACTATGTATGTAGAACATTATGATCTCATCCAATGTTTTATTATACAATAATTAAATCAATATTGCTATAGCATCTTGATTATGCAAGTCAATCAAATCTCTTGTTCTCTTATGCATCCTCTGACTTCCTGCACCAAAATATCCTTCCATAACCACCTATTCTGCCTGTTTCCCTACTTTCATTAGAATGTAAGCTCCTTAAGGGGAGCGATTGACTTTTTGGTAGCTTTTCTCCAATGCTTAACAAAGTGTCTAAAATGTATTAAGTGCAAAATAAAAGTACTAAAACTTTTTCATTCATTCATTCTAGTCTACTATATTTTTATTAGATGGATAAAGAGCATTTTGCCAATATCAGAGCAGTTGCAAAATAAATATAAAACAAATCGTAAATCCCTATAATCTATAACAAAAAAAAGATAGCTGTATTTTTTTACATAGTATTTTTACTATGATCTTTTCACATTGATTATGCATATACAGGGATTATCTATATAATATAACAGAAGAATTCTGGGAAATTTAGCTAAAATATAAATTTTTGTTATGAATAAATAAGTATCTGTTAAACAACTATTATATTCCAGTCATTGTGCTAAGTTCTAAGGATTCAAAAAGTGGCACAAGAAAGCCTATGCCTTCAAGCAACTTATAACAGTTAGTGAAAACCTTCCATGGAGTTGTTCATTGTTAATGGAAACCTTTGACTTCCATTATGTATTTAAAAATGTGTTCTACTTGCAAAACTACCAAATCCCGAATGACATAAAATTCTCATTGACTAATTTAATAAGCCATCTGTTATCTTTTCAATATACTTCAAGTTTGATTTCTCAGTAAAAAATAGCTACATATAGCATTCAAAATAACAAATTTGGTTATAGAAACTTCTAGGGAGCAGGGGTTTTCCTTCAGATGACACCCATACTCCATTAATCTGTTCTGATTTAAATTTTTGTTTCCATTTTTCCACTTCCTTTTCATTATAGGAAAGTGAAAAATTTAAATTATCAGTGGTTGTTAATGTTAAAATTAATCCAGGTCCTTCTATGGCTGCTAGTTTTGCAGCAGCATCTACTCGGTCATTTCCTCTAGAGACAGGGTCAGAGCCACCTGTATGGGCAGAGCAATGAACTACAGCTAGGGCTTTAGGCAGTTTGAGAGCAGAAAGAGCTTCATTAATAATTTCTGCATTAGCTATGGATTTTCCAGCTGAGGTTAAAAATCCTCTCTGGAGCCATAGCATCCCGACTGAGTGACAAATGCCAAAAGCATATCTAGAATCCGTATAAATTGTTGCCTTTTTATCCTTGGCAATTATACAAGCTTGTTTTAGAGCTATGAGTTCTGCTCCTTGAGCGCTAATGTTAGAAGGTAGTGAAGCTGACCACTCAGTGGCAAATTCTGAGACTACGGCAGCTCCAGTGTAACGTATGCCATCCCTCATAAAAGAGGAACCATCGGTAAATAAAATCAGATCTACATTGTCTAAGGGAGTGTCCAAGAGATTATCTCGAGGCTTTTCTGCCATGGACACTAATGTTTCACAGTTATGTAATGGTTCTCCTGAAGTAGGTAAATCTGGAAGCAAGGTGGCAGGGTTAAGAGTTGAACAGCGTTTCAAGGTGATATTTTCACTATTTAATAAGTTTATTTCATACCTTGTAATTCTCTGATCCGAGAATGTCTATGTTCTATGTTTTATCAATAATGCTTCTATCTCATGTGGGCACATTATTGTTAATGGACATCCCAATACTAAATCAATGGTTTTTGTTACTAGTAAGGCTGTAGCAGCTACTCCTCTAAGGCATGGTGGTGCTCCTGCTGCTACTGGGTCTAGTTGGGCAGAATAATAAGCAATTGGGTGCTGGGAAGGTCCCAAAGTCTGAGTTAACACGCCAGAGGCTACTCCTCTTCGCTCATGCACATATAAAGTAAATGGCTTGTTGTAATCTGGGATGCCTAGAGCAGGGGCAGACATGATAGCCTTTTTTAGATCTGATAGAGCTGACAAGTATTCAGGCTCTAATTTGAGGGGTTTAGGAAATGAATCCTTTGTTAATGCTATAAGGGGTTTAGTGATTTCCCCATAGCAAGGAATCCATTGTCTGCAAAACCCTGTTGCTCCTAAAATTGCTCTCAGCTGTTTCTTAGTGGTAGGAGCACTCAATTTTTGAATATTCTCAATTCGTTTTGGAGAAATATAATGAGCACCCGCAATCAAGATGAATCCCAAATATTCTACTTTTTGGAGACACCACTGAACTTTATCCTTAGAGATTTTATGTCCTCTTTTGTGCAATTCCAAAAGAAGGTGTTTGCTATCTTCTTGACATGTTTTTGCATCTCTTGAAGCCAAGGGTAGATCATCTACATATTTGATTAATTTGCTATTTTTAAATGTTATATTGTCTGTGTCTTGGCTCAAAATTTGCTCAAATAAGCTTGGACTTTCGACAAAACCCTGGGGCAGCCGACACCAGGTATATTGTGAGCCTTTCCAGGTGAAAGCAAAAATATGCCTGGAGTTCTCATGTATAGGTATGGAGAAGAAAGCTAAACACAAGTCTACTACTGTAAAGTATGTAGCTGTGCTAGGAATAGATGAAATAATAGTATGTATGTTAGAAACTACGGAGTGTCTCTTTATAACATGATTATTCACTGCCCTTAGATCCTGTACAAATCTATAGATGTGCTTGCCATCGGGCCCTCTTTTTGGTTTTTTAATTGTCAGGATGGGCGTGTTGTATTCAGATTTGCAAGGGATTATTATTCCTTGTTCTATTAATCAGTTAATAACTGGTGTAATACCCTCAATTGCCTCCTTTGAGAGGGGATACTGAGGGATAGAAGGAGGTGGGCTAGATTTAGTTTTTATCTGTACAGGAACAGCCGACTTAAGTAAACCTACATTGGAAGAAGATGTGGCCCAAAGAGACTCTGGTATATCTTTAGGTATTGCAAAGACGGGATGCTCTTTTTTCTCCTGACTCTCTGAGAGAATTACAGAGAGTAAATTTAAAGATTCTTCTGGTACTTCTAATGATAATGAACCATCTGGGGAGCAGTTTATTGTGGCTCTGAGTTTGCATAGAAGGTCCCTCCCCAGCAAATTTAAAGGGGAGTCAGGCATCAAAAGGAAAGAGTGTTGTACCTCTAGGGGTCCTACAGACACCATTCTAGGAGGAAGTCTTTTAACTCTTTGGGTTATTCCTGATACTCCCATTACATTCTCTGAGCCAACAGAATAACATTGTAAATCAGGTGTTCTCTTTAATACAGACCAGGAAGCTCCAGTGTCTAATAGACAATCATAATAGGTGTTACCCATCTTTAAGGTAACTAGGGTTCATTAGTATGGGGAGGGCAGTGGATAGGGACAACGGGTAGTAGGACATCAGGGTCCAGGAAATCAAAGGTTGTATCCTCTGATTCCTGTGCCCCAACCCCCCCCCCCCGGACACCATCATTGTATTTGGGATATTCCTTGGGCACCCCCCTGAAGGGCACCTCTCTGAGGGTCATTAGTACCTCGAGTATTTTTTGGACGAGCGCCATTTCTCATATATTGTTGTTGTTCATTATCATTATAATTTTCTTCATTTGGAGCATTGTCATTAAATTCCCAATTCCTATTTCTATAAGTCTGGTTTCTGAAGTTCTTATTTCTATATTCATTATAGTTATTTCCATAGTCATTATTATAATTTCTAGAATTCTGGTTTCTATAACCATTATCATCATTTCTATAGTTATTATTTCTAAAGCTATTATTATACTGTGTATTCCTTCCAATCATCTTAAGAAAGGTTCTACATTCCATCATTTTGTGGCCCTTCTTCTCACAGAAGTGGCAAGTAATGGATTGATAATTGGATTTCTGGAGAGGGGCAATTGTCGTTGGTTCATTATCATACCCACTTTCTAATTTAGTTATCCTATCTATTAAATATCTCATTTTTTTCATCATTTCCTCCATGTCATCATTATTTTCTTCCTCCTTTTCTGTGTTTCCCTTTAAAACATATATAGCTGTTTTTCGCAATTCTTCAAGGTCCATATCTGTCCATCTTGGGCATTGTGTTCTAAAATAATTCTTAATTGCTTTGCAAGAGTTATTTACAAAGATCCTTCTAACTTGTCTTAAGCTACTCTTTTTAGTTAGGTCCCAATCTAAGTATCTGTCCCCAAACTCGATTATTCTGTCCATGAATCTGGAAGGTGTTTGTTCCTCCTTTTGCTTAATTTTTTCAAGTTCCATCCACTTATCTGTACTGTCTGCACATTCCTTCATTGCCATGAGGATGGCCTCTCTACAACGGTATAGTTGTAGATAATCCTCAGGATTGTTATAGTCCCATTGGGGATTCTGAGATGGCCAATGTGCTACATTACGCCTCCAGGTTTTGTTGACATGAACAATTATTTTATTTTTTTCATGTTCAGTTAAAAAAGCCTGTAGTAAGTTCTTAACATCCTTGTAAGATGGATTATACTGAGAAAATATGTCTCCCATCTTTTTTGCTACTAGAAAAGGATCTTGTTCATATGTGGGGATATTTTGTGTAAATTCATTCATTTCTTGGGGAGTAAATGGTATCCTATGTCTTAAAGTCACCACATCCCTATTCCTTCCTATTTCAGGTACTTCTCTTAGAGGAAACAGGCCTCTAGTTGAATTTTGTACCTGTGGGTCAGTTTGACAAGAACAGGTTTCTCTAGGAGGACAAGTTCTCCTTTGCGTTGGAATTTGGTTTTCTGTAGGAGAGGGAACATGAGAAACTGGGATTGCAGGGGAAGGGTTTTGGGGATTAAATTCAATCAAGATTTGCACTACACCAGAGAAGCAGTCTGTTAACTGGACTATAGAGAAGGTGTTTTCCATCTCTATTTCAGGGAAGGAAATTTCCTCATTCAAAGGTTCAGAAACAGGTCTGTTTCTGGTAGAGTGGGTGTTTGCCTGATCTTGTAAGAAAATAATTGGGCTTGCATTTTATCCTCAATTTTTTTCTATTTTCTCCTCAATATTTTCTATTTTATCCTCAATATTTTTAATTTTAGCATCTCTAAATATAGTATTGATGAGTACAAAAATGACAGTACCTATTAATATAAAAATTTGGAGGTATCCTGCATTCCTCTATGCCCCTAATTCTTCAGCTGCCATATAAATGTCAAAGAATGTAGTACTCATTTATATATATATTGTAATTATTTCTCTAACAGTCTTCACAAAACACATGGGGAGCAGGGCAAAGCAACAAACTTTCCACAGGGATTTTTTAGTCTTAATTTAGGCAATTGCTAGCCAGGACCTTAGGGCCCTGTTGCTAAGATCTAAAACAGCTTAATTTAAGGAGAAAAAAAGGTTTTTTTACTCACCCGTTCTTGCAGCTGTAAATTTGAAGTCAAGTTAAAAAAAAAGAAAACAAGACTGACTGATATGCAAGTAATAAAGCAAAAAAAAAATAAAGGAAAGAGATTTCACAGAAATATTTTGAGGGTTTTCTCACCAAATTCGTGGTCAGCCATAAACTGTGATAATTAAAATGTTTGGGAGCAAGGGAAATATATATATATCAATTATGACCACTGAAATATGTTTTCTACTGTGTCTTGGTTTTATATAAATATAAGATGGTCGTCAGGGAATATATTCCCAATTTATGAATATACCCAAGCCAACTGGGTTTTATAGAGAAATTTAATTTATAATACACTGATTAATCAATAGAAAAAGAGAGAAAGTAAGAAAGGAATAAGAATGAATAAATCAGTCAGTTGGTTTTATCACTCACCCAAGATCTCTCTAGGTAAGGCTTCTCATGCCAACTTCTCATGCCAACTCATGCTCCACCTTCAAGAGAGCCTCCTTTCAAGAAATGTTTCCAGAGAATTCTCCTCCTTCAGAGCCAGCCTTCTCTCCTGGTCCTCCCACAGAGCAACCTCCTCAGTCCTCCTTCAGAGCCACCTTGCTCAGAGCAAAACCTCCTCCTTCTCTCCTCAGACCCCACTATCTTTAAGGAAACCATCTAAGTCCCCTCCCCTCAGTTCTCACATCTACCAACCACTGTCGATGTCTCCCCTGTGCCAATGGTGGCTCTAACTTAACCCAGGACAGCCAATAGGTCTGTTTCCTTTGCACATGTCTGTTGTAGGTCATATTCTCAAATAATTAAATCTTGATCTATGCTGCAGCCCTTCCTAAATCCTGTTAGACTGAGTAGGGTAGAGATTGTAAGTTCCAAGACCTGGCTCTGTCATTCCAAGTATCTCCATTGTATCAATTCTAAAATCAATCATGACTCAAAGAACTTCCTGTTCTATGCTTAAGCATAGATCAAAGCCCTTTCCATTGTTTAGCAAAAGGTTTCTGTCCTAAAGTAGTCTTAGGTAGGGAGGAGAAGGATCCTCCCATGCCAAGGGGTTTCACATTCCAATAGAGTTCTTACTATCAGTAGGAAATTTTTTCCAGTATGAGATTTCCCAATGGTGAAATTTCCAACATTCATAAGTCTAAGAAATTTTAAGGTTTACATTATATTCTTCCAGTTGTTATGAAATGATATATTCTATTGCATAGAATAATTTATAATTACTTTGGAGGGTATAATTTTGATTAACAAATTGATAACTTGATAAAAATGGAAATAAATACAATAAAGATTAGGAAAGTTAAAAAAATTCCAAGTCAGAACTCCTATCATTTAGCATTTTAATGTAATCAATACATTTAATATTTTAGTAAAAAATATTTTTTGTTTCTGTATATGCTTTTGAGCTCTTTTTTCTTCTATCTATTGGTAGGAGTCAACATTGTTGTTATAATTCATTTTTTCTTTCATTGTCTTACTGTGTATATTGGCATTAACTTGCTTTCTTCACTTTGAATGACTTCATATAAAAGATATATTAACCAATTATTTTAGTACTTAATATCTGAATTTATTTTGCTCAGAGTACTGTTTTGGAAGGAGTCCATAAATTTATTTACGTTTTATTTCTGTTGTTTTGTCTTTACTCTAGTCTGAATTTTTGTGTGTGTAGGTTTGTGTGTATGTGTATGTGTGTGTGTGTGTGTTCCATTTTTATTCAGGCATTATTCAATAGCATTTTCTAGTTTCCATAGAGTTCTGTACTTTATGCCCACATTCTTGTCACTTATTAATATTTGCTTTACATTATGATTTGCTAAAGTATAATTTAAAATGTCTATCTTTCTGAATATATGGATAATTTATTTGTGACATGGAATATGTTTATATATTTCTAAATGTTCCAGTCATTTTGAAAACAAGCATATTGTGGTTCTTTTCATTTATTACATTTTTAAATAAAATAGTTTATTCACCAATCTATTGATGTCTCTAACTTAAAAAATAGAATCATAAATTTAAAGCTGGATGGGATCTCTCCAGGCATTTAGTCCTATTCCTTCTTTTCACAGATGAGGAAACTGAAGCATAGGAATGTAAAATGATTTATGTATCATGTCTAAAATGATATTTGAACTTTAGTAATTCTGATGCCAATTCCATTGCCCTATCCACTATAGTATGATACTTCTTAACCGAAATTTTGACATTTCATAGGATGTTGAAGTTTTTTTCTATTAAATAATTTATTTTACATTTATTTTTGGTGTGAATAATTTCCTTCACAAATGATTTTCAGATCATTTCATAATACTGATAATGATAATAATATAGTTATTATTATTGTTATATGAATGTTTATATAGAATTTTAAGTTTTTATATAATTTACATTATTCTGTTCAATAACACATTAAGTTTATTGTTAATTGTACTCAAGAATCATATAATTTCCTAGTCTATTTATCTTAGTATTTTCTCATTTAAGTTCCACTGAGTCAAGTCTCATCCCTAATCAATATTTTCATGTGAGACCTAAAGTTACCTAAATAAATAGAATCTACCATTTATTTTGTGTATATCTGTGTTTTTTTTTAAACTCTTACATTCCATCTTGGAATCAATACTGTGTATTGGTTCCAAGGCAAAAGAGTAGAAAGGGCTAGGCAAAGGATATTGACTTGCCCAGGGTCACAAAGCTGGGAAGTGTCTGAGCCCAGATTTGAATCTAGGACCACCCATCTCTAGACCTAACTCTCAATTCACTGAACTACCTAGCTGTCCCCTATATTTATGTTTTTTTTCCATGATATATGTATTGTGGTTTAGGGACTGAGTCTATGATTTCCTATAACCTAATGTTTTCTATGGGAAAGGAATTTTGGGTCACATTTTGAAAATTTAATTGTGGTTGGACTCTGAATATTTATATAAGTGGTCACCAGGGATTTAATTTCTAAATCCCAAATGAATTACTAAAGTAAATGGAGTTTATGGTAGTTCATTTACAATAGAGGGAAGATTATAAGGAATGAGAAAGAGAGAGAGAGAGAGAGAGAGAGAGAGAGAGAGAGAGAGAGAGAGAGAGAGAGAGAGAGAGATCTTTTTCTTGTGTCACTTAAATTTCACATCTACCAATCACAGCAGATGCTTTTCTCCAGGACTGCCCACTCTTTAGTTCACACATTCTTTGCTTAGATTATACCTTTTGGGTTACTTAACACCTTTTTTTGGTTAGTTCACCTTTTGTAGTTACTTAACACCTTTTTGTAGTTAAAATAGGTAGATCTACTTAAAATACTGTTATCACTTTTGGGGGATTAAAATCAAAAACTAGATTGTGGCTTACAATTCAATCTTCCCAATAAAGAAAGAGCTAAGTACCTTCATTATTACAATCAGGGGATTACAATTTAACCTTCACAATAAAGGAAGAGCTAAGTACCTTCATTGTTACAATCAGGAGATTATAATTTAATCTTCACAAATTTTAATCCATTATTTAGCATTTTTTGCTTTTAATGGGGAAATGAATTCATTTTACTTTAAAATTGTAATTATAAGACATGTTTCATTTACCTTTCTTTTAAAAATTTATTTTGTCAAAATGGAATGAATTCTTATTTTATTAATAAAATCATTTTAACAATAACCATTTCTATTAAAAACACTAGCAAGCATAAGAATAAAAAGGCCATTCCTTAAAAATAAGTAATATTTATTTAAAACCATCAGCAAGTATCATCTGCAATGGGGATAAGTTAGGTATCTTCCCAATAAGATCAAGAGTGAAGTAAGGAGTCCCATTATCATCACTATTATTCAATATTGTACTAAAATTTTTAGCTTTAGCAATTAGAGAAGAAAAATAAATTGAAGGAATTAAAGTAGGCAATGAGGAAATTAAACTATCACTCTTTGTGGAGGATATGATGTTATATTTAGGAAATTCTACATAATCAATTTTAAAAGTAGTTGAAATAATTAACAACTTTAGAGAAGTTGCATGAAACAAAATAAAACCACGTAGAACATTAGCATTTCTATATATTTCCAAGAAAGTTAGCAGCTAGAATTAGAAAGATTTAAAATCACTCGATAGCTGTGTTGGAGAACCTTTGGAACATAAGCTGGAGCATGCTAGAGGGGACTGCTCCCTTCCCCCTCTCCATGCTCCCATGTAGACATTTCTCACATCACCCTCCTCTCTGCCCAGAAGCCCAATTGAAGTACTTTCTCCTTCAATATCTGGAGTAAGGCAAAGGAGGGAAGGCTGATATGGAGCTTGAAGGTTGTAATTTGGGCACTCAGTCCCTAAAAGATTCATCATCAGTTCTCTAGATAATATAAAATAATTGGAAATGTATTTGCTAACACAAATATAATTATATGAACACAATTACAAAACACTTCACACAAATAAAACTAGATCTAAATATTTAGAAAAACATTAATTGTTCATGGTTAGGATGAGCTAATATAATAAAAGTGACAATCCTACCTAAACTAATTTACTTATTAAGTGCCATACCTATCAAACTACCAAAAAACTTTTTAAAGAACTAGAAAAAAATATAACAAAGTTCATCTGGAAGATCAAAAAACCAAAAATATCAAGGTAAATAATGAAAAAAATGTGAAAAATGAGGGCCTAACAGAATCACATCTTTTTTTAAAACTTAGAATATTTTCCACAGTTATATGATTTATGATTCCCTCCCTTTCTTCCCCCTTCCCAGAGATAATAAGCAAGTCCACTGGGTTATACATGTATCATTATTCAAAACCTATTTCAATGTTATTCACTTGTGCAATGGAGGGATCTTTTAACACAAAAACCTTAATCATAACCCTGTTGAACTATATGATCAATCATACATTTTTCTTCCGCATTTCTGTTCCTACTGTTCTTTCTCTGAATGTGGATAGTGTTCTTTTTCATAAATTCCTCTGGATTGTCCTGGATCATTTCATTGCTGCTAGTAAAAAAAGTCTATAGCTCCCTGTGTACAATGTTCTCCTCGTTCTGCTCCTTTTGCTAGCAGTAACAGATCTTAAACTGTTCTAAAAAGAAGTCATCATCAAAAAATTATGGTACTGGGTGACTTCCAGTCAAGATGGCAGCTTAGAGAAAGCTAAAGTTCAGATCTCCTGAAACCCTTCCTTACCGATCTCAAACCGAATGCTCCTAGGGCACCAAAATTCAAAACGATCAACAGCATAGACCCTGGGAGTCCTCCTCCTGGACCTGGACCTGGATCAAAAGGTATGGCCCCCCCAAAAGCCAGAACCCGAGACCACTCTGACCTAAGGGGTAGGCAGAAGGAAGGTCCTAGGACCCATCCCCCCCAACCCAGAGCACTGAGTCTGAGTCCGAGGCAGCAAAGGCAACCTCAGAACCCCACGGCCTCCTATTCTGAAGGCCACATCCTGAAAAAAACCTAACCCAGTCGAGGGGGCACCCAGACAGCAGAGAAATAGAGAGGGACGGGGGAGCTCATAACCCCCTGGGAGGAGCCCTCAGAACTCTGGGAAGCCGCAGCCCCTCCCTATCAGAGAGCAGGGTCGTCTGGAACAACAGCAAACCTCAGGGCTAGCAAAAGGGCCTCGGGAGAAGGCTATTATGAAGGCCACACCCTGAAAACAACCTAACCCATTCAAGGGGGCACTCAGACAGCAGGGAAACAGAGAGAGACAGGGGAGCTCACAACCCCCTGGGAGGAGCACTCAGAACTCCGGGAAGCCGCGGCCCCTCACCCTCAGAGAGCAGGGTCTTCTGAAACAACAGCAACCCTCAGGGCTGGCAAAAGGGCCTCGGGAGCCGGCTATTCTGAAGGCCACACCCTGAAAACAACCTGATCCAGTCAAGGGGGCACACAGACAGCAGGGAAACAGAGAGGGAGAGGGGGGAGATTGTAACCCCCTGGCTGGATCCTTCCATCTGAGTCTCACGAAAAAAGACCCTGCCTCAAGGCATACTAAATTCAACCCAGGGAAAGCCCTTGGAGCTCCGGGAAGCCGTGGCCCCTCCCCCCGCAGAGTGCAGCTGCTGGCCGGCTAAGGCACAGGAACAAGGGCCAAGCTAGGTTTAGAGCGTGGAAGTAAGGCAACAGAGAAGCATCAGGAGAGTACTGAGGAGAGGAGGGCAGTAACAGGGACACACCAGCAATTCCTGGTTTCCTGGGAAGACAGAACAACAACTGAATAGAATGGACAATCTGCCTAGGGCTAAAACCTCTGAAAGCCAGACAGAGATAAGAAAAGATAATCCACCCCCCACTCAGATAGAGATGGCAAACTCCAAAAAAGCACGAAAGTCCCAAAATTCAAAAAAAAAAAAAAACAAGAAGAAGGGGGCAACTTTGGACACATTTTATGGAGCAAAAATCCAAAACACAGAGGAGATAGAATACGGAACACAAGCAAATGCTCTGAAACCTTCCAAAGGAAATGGAAACTCTCCACAAACCCATGAAGAATTTGAATCTGAAATGATCAAAAAGATGGAAGCCTTCTGGGAGGAAAAGTGGGAAATAATGCAAAAGAAATTCATGCAACTACAAAACCAGGGTGACCAAACTGTAAAAGAAAACAAGGTTTTAAAGGAAGAACTAATAAAGCAAAGCCAAAAGACCGAGAAATTAGAAGAGAACATAAAATATCTCACTGACAAAGTGACAGATTTGGAAAATAGAGGGAGAAGAGATAATTTAAGAATAATTGGACTTCCAGAAAAGCCAGAAATAAACAGCACACTCGACACCATAGTACAAGAGATAATCAAAGAAAATGGCCCAGAGATTCTAGAACAAGGGGGCAATACAGCCACCGACAGAGCTCACAGAACACCCTCTACACTAAACCCCCAAAAGACAACTCCTAGGAATGTAATTGCCAAATTCCAAAAATCTCAAACAAAAGAAAAAATCCTGCAAGAAGCCAGAAAAAGACAATTTAGATATAAAGGAATGCCAATCAGGGTCACACAAGACCTTGCAAGTTCTACTCTCAATGATCATAAGACATGGAACATGATCTTCAGAAAGGCAAGAGAGCTGGATCTTCAACCAAGAATCAGCTATCCAGTAAAACTGACTATATACTTCCAAGGCAAAGTATGGGCATTCAACAAAATAGAAGATTTCCAACTTTTTTGCAATGAAAAGACCAGAGCTCTGTGGAAAGTTCGATATCAAAAATCAAAGAGCATGGAATACCTGAAAAGGTAAATATGAAGGAAAGGGAAAAAGAGAAAAATGTTATCTTCTTCTTTTACTCAAACTCTCTTCTATAAGGACTACTTTTATATCAATCTATGTATACTAACATGTGGGGAAAATGTAATGTGTAAATAGGGGGAAAAGAAAGATCAAATAGAATAATCATTCTCACACAAAGATTCACATGGGAAGGGGGGGGAGAAAACTCCTATAAGAAGGAGAGGAAGAGAGGTTTCTACTTAAAACTTACTCTCAGGGAAATCAACTCTGAGAGGAAAAAAACATCCAGATCCATTGGGATCTTGAATTCTATCTTACCCAACAAGGGTAGGGAGAAGGGAAAACCAAGGGGGGTAGGGGTAGAGGGAAAACAAAAGGGAAGGGAAAGAGAGGGGGTAAGGGGAGGGAACAAAAAGGGAGGGACTAAAAAGGGAAACATATCAAGGGAGGGGACAAGGGGGACCAATTTAAAGTAAATTACTGGACTAAAAGGTAGAGCCGAAGAAGAAAAAGTTAGAACCATGGAAGGATATCAAAATGCCAGGGAGTCCACAAATGACAGTCATAACTTTGAACGTGAGTGGAATGAACTCATTCATAAAACATAGATGAATAGCAGAATGGATTAGAATCCAAAACCCTACCATATATTGCCTTCAAGAAACACATGAGGCAGTTGACACCCACAAGGTCAGAATTAAAGGATGGAGTAAGACCATCTGGGCATCAACTGACAAAAAGAAGGCAGGAGTGGTAATCATGATATCTGATGAAGCCAAAGCAAAAATAGACCTGATCAAAAGGGATAGGGAAGGTAATTATATTATGTTAAAAGGGACTTTAGACAATGAGGAAATATCACTAATCAACATGTATGCACCAAATAATATAGCACCCAAATTTCTAATGGAGAAACTAGGAGAATTGAAGGAAGAAATAGACAGTAAAACCATATTAGTGGGAGACTTAAGCCAACCATTATCAAATTTATATAAATCAAACCAAAAAATAAATAAGAAAGAGGTGAAAGAAGTGAATGACATCTTAGAAAAATTAGAATTAATAGAAATATGGAGAAAAATAAATAGGGATAAAAAGGAATACACCTTCTTCTCAGCACCACATGGCACATTCACAAAAATTGACCATATATTAGGTCATAGAAGCATAGCACACAAATGCAGAAAAGCAGAAATAATAAATGCAGCCTTCTCAGATCACAAGGAAATAAAAATAATGATCAGTAAAGGTACATGGAAAACCAAATCAAAAACTAATTGGAAATTAGTAAAGGTACATGGAAAACCAAATCAAAAACTAATTGGAAATTAAACAATATGATACTCCAACATTGTTTAGTTAGAGAAGAAATCATAGAAACAATTAATAATTTCATCGAGGAAAATGACAATGGCGAGACATCCTTTCAAACCTTTTGGGATGCAGCCATCAGTCATCAGAGGTAAATTCATATCCCTGAGTGCATATATATATATATATATATATATATATATATATATATATATATATATATATATATATATACAAACTTGGGAAAACAGAGATCAATCAATTGGAAATGCAAATAAAAAAACTCGAAAGCAATCAAATTAAAACCCCCCAGCAGAAAACCAAACTAGAAATCCTAAAAATTAAGGGAGAAATTAATAAAATCGAAACTGATAGAACTATTGATTTAATAAATAAGACAAGAAGCTGGTACTTGAAAAAACAAACAAAATAGATAAAATACTGGTCAATCTAATTTTAAAAAGGAAGGAAGAAAAGCAAATTAACATCATCAAAGATGCAAAGGGGGACAGCACCTCCGATGAAGAGGAAATTAAGGCAATCATTAGAAATTACTTTGCCCAATTATATGGCAATAAATACACCAATTTAGGTGATATGGATGAATATATACAAAAATACAAACTACCTAGACTAACAGAAGATGAAATAGAATTCTTAAATAATCCCATATCAGAAAATGAAATCCAACAAGCCATCAAAGAACTTCCTAAGAAAAAATCACCAGGGCCTGATGGATTCACCAGTGAATTCTATCAAATATTCAGAGAACAGTTAATCCCAATACTATACAAACTATTTGACATAATAAGCAAAGAAGGAGTTCTACCAAACTCCTTTTATGACACAAACATGGTACTGATTCCAAAACCAGGCAGGTCAAAAACAGAGAAAGAAAACTATAGACCAATCTCCCTAATGAATATAGATGCAAAAATATTAAATAGGATACTAGCAAAAAGACTCCAGCAAGTGATCAGAAGGGTCATCCACCATGATCAAGTAGGATTTATACCAGGGATCCAGGGCTGGTTCAATATTAGGAAAACCATCCACATAATTGACCACATCAACAAACAAACCAACAAGAATCACATGATTATCTCAATAGACGCAGAAAAAGCCTTTGATAAAATACAACACCCATTCCTATTAAAAACACTAGAAAGCATAGGAATAGAAGGGTCATTCCTAAAAATAATAAACATTATATATTTAAAACCATCAGCTAATATCATCTGCAATGGGGATAAACTAGATGCATTCCTAATAAGATCAGGAGTGAAACAAGGATGCCCATTATCACCTCTACTATTTGACATTGTACTAGAAACACTAGCAGTAGCAATTAGAGAAGAAAAAGAAATTGAAGGCATCAAAATAGGCAAGGCGGAGACCAAGTTATCACTCTTTGCGGATGACATGATGGTCTACTTAAAGAATCCTAGAGATTCAACCAAAAAGCTAATTGAAATAATCAACAACTTTAGCAAAGTTGCAGGATACAAAATAAACCCACATATGTCATCAGCATTTCTATATATCTCCAACACAGCTCAGCAGCAAAAACTAGAAAGAGAAATCCCATTCAAAATCACCTTAGACAAAATAAAATACCTAGGAATCTATCTCCCGAGACAAACACAGGAACTATGTGAACACAACTACAAAACACTCTCCACACAATTAAAACTAGACTTGAGCAATTGGAAAAACATTAACTGCTCATGGATAGGACGAGCCAATATAATAAAAATGACCATCCTACCCAAACTTATTTATCTATTTAGTGCCATATCCATTGAACTCCCAAAATATTTCTTTACTGATTTAGAAAAAAACATAACAAAATTCATTTGGAATAACAAAAGATCAAGGATATCCAGGGAAATAATGAAAAAAAAAACACATATGATGGGGGCCTTGCAGTCCCTGATCTTAAACTATATTACAAAGCAGCAGTCATCAAAACAATTTGGTACTGGCTAAGAAACAGAAAGGAAGATCAGTGGAATAGACTGAGGGAAAGCGACCTCAGCAAGACAGTATACGATAAAGCCAAAGATCCCAGCTTTTGGGACAAAAATCCACTATTCGATAAAAACTGCTGGGAAAATTGGAAGACAGTTTGGGAGAGATTAGGAATAGATCAACACCTCACACCCTACACCAAGATAAATTCAAAATGGGTGAATGACTTAAACATAAAGAAGGAAATCATAAGTAAATTGAGTAAACATAGAATAGTATACATGTCAGACCTTTGGGAGGGGAAAGGCTTTAAAACCAAGCAAGACATAGAAAGAATCACAAAATATAAAATAAATAATTTTGACTACATCAAATTAAAAAGCCTTTGTACAAACAAAACCAATGTAACTAATATCAGAAGGGAAAGAACAAATTGGGGGAAAAAATCTTCATAGAAACCTCTGACAAAGGTTTAATTACTCAAATTTATAAAGAGCTAAATCAATTGTACAAAAAATCAAGCCATTCTCCAATTGATAAATGGGCAAGGGACATGGATAGGCAGTTCTTAGATAAAGCAATCAAAACTATTAATAAGCACATGAAGAAGTGTTCTAAATCTCTTATAATCAGAGAGATGCAAATCAAAACTCCTCTGAGGTCTCACCTCACACCAAGCAGACTGGCTAGCATGATAGCAAAGGAAAGTAATGAACGCTGGAGGGGATGTGGAAAAGTAGAGACATTAATTCATTGCTGGTGGAGTTGTGAACTGATCCAAACATTCTGGAGGGCAATTTGGAACTATGCCCAAAGGGCGACAAAAGAATGTCTACCCTTTGATCCAGCCATAGCACTGCTGGGTCTGTACCCCAAAGAGATAATGGACAAAAAGACTTGTACAAAAATATTCATAGCTGCGCTCTTTGTGGTGGCCAAAAACTGGAAAACGGGGGTATGCCCATCAATTGGGGAATGGCTGAGCAAATTGTGGTATATGTTGGTGATGGAATACTATTGTCCTAAAAGGAATAATAAAGTGGAGGAGTTCCATGGAGACTGGAACAACCTTCAGGAAGTGATGCAGAGCGAGAGGAGCAGAACCAGGAGAACATTGTACACAGAGACTAATACACTGTGGTATAATCGAACGTAATGGACTTCTCCATTAGTGGTGGTGTAATGTCCCTGAACAATCTGCAGGGATCTAGGAGAAAAAACACTATTCATAAGCAAAGGATAAACTATGGGAGTGGAAACACCGAGGAAAAGCAACTGCCTGACTACAGTGGTTGAGGGGACATGACAGAGGAGAGACTCTAAACAAAACTCTAATGCAAATATTGACAACATGGAAATGGGTTTGAATCAAGAACACATGTGACACCCAGTGGAAACATGCATTGGCTATGGGGGTGGGAGGAGGAAAAGAAAATTATCTTTGTCTTTAATGAATAATGCTTGGAAATGTTCAAATAAAATATTATTTTTAAAAAATGGTACTGGCTAAGAGATAGAAGGGTAGATCAATGGAATTGACTAGGAGTAAATAATGTCAGCAAGTTAGTGTTTGATAAACCGGATGATTCTATCTTTTAGAACAAAAACTCACTATTTGACAAAAACTGCTGGGAAAATTGGAGAACAGTATTGGAAAAATTAGTTTAAATCTGCATTTTACACCCTATACCAAGATAAATTCAAAATGGATAAATGACTTAAATATAAAGAGAGAAATCATAAATAAATTAGCTACATGTAGAGTAGTATACTTGTCTGATCTGTGAGAAAGGAAAGAATCAAGCAAGAGATAAGGACCATCACAAAATGTAAAATGAATAATTATGATTATATTAAATTAAATTAGAAATGCAAATCAAAACGCCTCTGAGGTACTACCTCATACCTAGCAGATTGGCCAATATGCCCAGAAAGGAAATAATAAATATTGGAGGGGATATGGCAGAATTGGGACGCTGATACAATTCTGTTGGAGTTGTAAATTAATCCAACCATTGTGGAAGGCAATTTGGAATTACTCTAAAAGGACTTTAAAAGAATGAAAACCTTTTGATCCATCAATACCACTACTAGGTTTGTAGCCCAAAGAGATAATTAAAAAAAAAAAAGGTTTGTACAAAAATATTCACAGCCAGACTCTTTGTGGTGGCAAAAAAAATTGGAAAAGAAGGGTTTCCCCTCAATTGGGGAATGGTTGAATAAATTATGGTATATGGTGGTAATGGAATACTATTGTGCTATAAGGAATGATTATCTGAAGGATTTCTATATGAACTGGAAAAACCTCCATGAATATATGCATAGTGAGCAGAATGAGCAAATGAGCAGAAACCAGAACATCCTACACAGAAAGTGAAACATTGTGGAACATTTAATTGCAATGGATTTCACTACTAGTAGTAATACAATGATCCAAGACAATCCCAAGGAACTTATGAGAAAGAAAGCTATCCACATTGAGAGAAAGAATTGTGGGAATAGAAACACAGAAGAAAAACATATGACTTATCGCTTGTTTATATGGGTACATAATTTGAGGTTTTGGTTTCAAAAGATTTTTTTAAAATATTGGTTTCAAAAGATGCTGTTATAAAAATTAATAATAAGGAAATAGGTATCAAGTTATAACATTTGTATTGCCCAGTGGAATTGCTTGTCAGCTCTGGGAGGAGGGGAAGGAAGAAGGGAGGGAAAGATAATATATCATGGTAACATGGAAAAGTATTTTTAAAAAGAAATAGATAAAAATAAGTCCACACCCCTATCCCTGGAACGAGAACTGAAAATAGCCATAATAAAAGTCTGAAGCTTGGGGAAGTGCATCTTCTACCCCAGAAGTAGAGCCCAAGATTAAATAAATTTATAAGCCAAGAAATGGGCTAAGAAAATTCAAACACACACCCCTAAAACAAAGGAAGAACTTGATTGTAGAAATTTACTATGTTGACAGACATAGAAGACAATAAAGTCAACTACGCTCAAAACCTTAAAGCAAACTGTGAAATGGTCACAGGTCAAAAAGAATCATAGGAAAATCTCAAAAAGAATTTTAAAAATCAAATAAATTCAAAAACAAATGCACATGTCATAAGTATTTCTATATATCATCAAAAATATCCAAGAGGAGAAGAATCATCCTTTGTTTCAACTAGTTTTTTTATTTTATTTTCTGTGATTCCCTAAGTATATCATCTGCAAAGAATGATAGTTTTGTTTTCTGAAGCAATATTCTAACTCTTATGCCTTGCTACCTCTCACAATCCAAACAAAATAAAATATTTGCTGACCACAAGAGCAAAGTGGAAATGTACCATTCTGAATGCTATGATGACTCTTACAGATTTCACATTTTATTCTATTCATGAAGGCAGAAAATAAAAAGTATTTTATAAATTATTTTGTGCTTGTAAAAAGATCCTTATTAATAGTTTGCTTTGAGAAAAGACAATAGCATATTATTCCCATTTCTTATTTTTGAATTCCCAATATACTAAAATTATTAAAGCTTAAAACTGCACTATGGCTTTTGGAACATTTTACATAAAATGTTTTGAGAACAAAAATACTGTATACATGTTGTAGGCATGTGATGGCATTATAATGACTCAAGAAAGAAAATGCAGTAGGGAATCAAAATGAAGAATGGAAAATTAAGTGTTTTTTATTCTTTTCTAAATGAATTTCATTTACTAATAGAGATCTTGCAAATTAGAAAATGCACTTTATTTTCGACCCTCTTAGAAAATAAAAAAATTGATATATCTGAGAGTCTTATTAGCATACAGAATGGTCCATTTCTATTTTGTTTCTTGGGTCAGCAAAGATATTATTTTGTTTCTCCAGAAGATTTTGTGCTTTATTTACTGTGGGGAACATAGCATATAATCAGAAGATTAATGGGTTGTGGTGGTTGGGAAGCTTATAGTAGAGAGAGGCAACCCATAATACTGTAAAATTTATAATAATTTATTGGTTTGGGAATATAAGATGGAGAGAGAGAGAAGGAGAGAGAGAGAAAAGGAGAGAGAGAGAGAAGGAGAGAGAGAAAGAGAAACTCACATACCAAAATCAATACAAATAATATTTTCTCTCATGGAAGAAGTACTACAGGCGAAGAACAGGTTAGATGGAAAGTTTATTCTTATTAAGTATAGGAATTTGGTTACAGGCCCTCAATTCATTGTTCTCCTTTTATTCGACTGACTTTTTTTCCTATAGAAATCAGTTCGTTATGGATACAGAATTTTACTGACTTCAATGATTCTCATTTACTAGATATGTATGATGATATGCAGATGAATACAGATGGACACATACACATACTGAATTTCTGTGCTATAATGAAGCAAAAAAGAATAATAGGAACTTAGCTCCAGAACTGAAAGGGTCAGCAGAAATAATCTAATCTGACTTCCTCATTTTAACAATGAAGAGACTCAAGAGATGCAGTTCCAAAAAGAGATTAAAACCAAAAAGATAAATCTCCAAAATCACTCAGAACTAACATTATGAATATATAGTCAAAGCATAATAAATGCCCTAAATTGAAGATCACACATGAATAATAGCATAGTTCAGTAAATGATTCAAGACTATAATTACCTACATGCACAAAAAGATAATCATAAAATTATGGAGTGTTGCCCTTTGGAGCGTTTATATAATTCCCTGTATACCTAGCAATAAAATATCCCGAATCAATTGATTTTTCAGTTGTGATTCTTCTTTTCCACTCTTTTTTTTAGCAGATGACTTTAAACTAATTCCCCAAGAGCAGAGAAAGATAAAATAATCCTGCTTACCTGATCTAAAAATGCTATTAATTATATTAGTATAATCTTACCTCAATTAGTTCATTTCTTTTTCCTTAAATGTTTACAGAGCATTTTCTAGGATGTTAATATACAAAATACCATTAATAAGGTAATGTTTTAAAGCCATACACTGAAAAAGGAAATGAGAAGCTTATAGAAAGTTAAAAATGTCAATACAATTACACAGTAAGCATAAAGAGGCCAGTTTGGGACAGTGTACATGTATCAGAAATGCATTATATTGTGGAAGATATCCCAGGCTAATAAATAAAGTTAGAATGAACAATTATAGGGTTTATTACTCCTTGTTAAAGTTTCTCTTATTTCTTGAAATATTCTAATCTGATGGTCATATTACACATAGACTTCAGATGACCTATTCTTTGTTTTTTTTTTTCCTCCTAGCCTCAGACTTATCCTGTTTTGAAATCAACTGTTGGTTTCAAATAACTTAGACCTCATATTATAATCAAAAGCTATATAGTCAGATGTCTAAAGGCTTATTAATGCAAATAGGAGCAACCCTGGTGTCCAAAATTTGAGTTAATCTTCAATCAGCCTTCTTTTTCTCCCAAACCTCATTCTCAGCTTGCTCCCCTATAGCTACTCAGTAGCAGCAATAGCAGCAGGGAGAAGTCTTAAAAGTTCATTTGCTTTCTATAAACCCTCCACTTCCTATAGCTTTGTGATCAGAAAAGGGGATTATAGGCACAATACTTGCTAAGGAGATACACATTTTGACATGAGACATAAGGAATGATAGCAGTGATGCAAGCAGTCCATTGATAATGGGCTAAGCCAGTGATGGCAAACCTTTTAGAGACCTTAGAGACTAAGTGCCCAAACTGCAAATCTCACACTGCAAGAGAGCCTCCTTCCTTACTGCAGACAGACAAGGGAGGAAGTACTTCCACTGGGCTGCTAGACAGAGGAGAGGGTCTTGTGAGAAATGTCCTCAGGCAAATATGGAGAGGGGGAAGGGAGCAGAACCTTCCAGCATGCTTTGGCACCAATGTGACAAGGAAATCACTTTTAAAAGACTGATATATATTAATTTAAGGTCGCCAAGGAATTCAGCTATGTAATTCCTAAATGAAAACTCAAGTCAGCCGTCAACCTTTTATGGAGTTTTAATTACAAACAGGAGGAAGAAAGGAATTAGAGATAGAGAGATAGAGGTCGAGAGAAAGGAGAGAGAAGGGAATAGGGCTTAAATACCCCTTCTGTTTAGGCTGGGCCAAAAGGCCCAAGCCCTTAGATAGCTGGGGCAAAGAAAGGAGATCAGTCCCTATTACTCACGTGACCAAAATGGAGAAACAGTCTCAGAGCCCCCACCTTCAGCTTCCTTCAGAGCAAGCTTCTCCGAGCACACTGCAACCACTCCGACAAACTCCTAAAACCACCCCCTCCTCTCTTCAGACCCCCCTATCCTTAAGGAAACCATCCAAGTTCCCTCCCCTCAGTTCTCACATCTACCAATCACCTGTCCATCAATTTCCCTGTGCCAATGGAGGCTCTAGCTTAACCCAGGACCGCCCAGAGGTCTCTGGCTTTGCACATGTCTGTTGAAGGTCATATTTTCAAATAATTAAATCTTGATCTATGCTGCAGCCCTTCCTCAATCCTGTTAGGACTCAGTAGGGTGGAGATTGATTCCAAGTATCTCCATTTTATCAATTCTAAAATCAATCATGACTCAAAGAAATTCCTGTTCTATGCTTAAGCATAGGTCAAAGTCCTTTCCATTGTTCAGCAAAAGGTTTCTGTCCTAAAGTAATCTTAAGAAGGGAGGAGGGGGAAACTCTCATGCCAAAGGGGTTCACATTCCAATAGCCAAGACCCACTATCAATAGGGAATTTTTCAAGTATGAAATTTCCCAATGGTGAAATTTCCAACATTTATAAGTCTAAGAAATTTTGAGGTTTACACATATGCCATAGATTCACTAACATGGAGCTAAGCACTTATACTTTCCAGGGGTGTTTGTTCTACTATATGTCATATCATTGTCATATATGAAGGCAGGAATATTTTTTTAGCATGTAGCTCAGGTATCCAGAAACACCAAAATATTGTTCATTACATGTAGAAACTTACTTGACAAGACTACTAAACACTAATCTTAAGTCAAACAAAAAAAAATCGGGTTATGGAAAATTAGATTTACATTTTATCTAGGTAGAAGGAATCAGAAAGCACATTAATTCCCAATATGCCATATATGACAAAGGCATAGAAGACATAAGGAGGTAAAAAAGAATAAGTAAATAGATGAAGTTCAACTGTATAGATTAGATTTGGAATTGTGAGTTGAAAGGAAATATAGTAGTATGGACAAAGCAGGTAGAAACCAACGATCTGGGCAAAAGGCAGTCAGATTTTGATTTCTGGAAAACTTGGCAGGAGAGGTTAGGGGACAAAATAATAGCACAGGTATATACAGGAAGAATTCATGCATGATAAGCCTAGGCAGTGGCTATCAATATCCTAATCATTGAAATCCTGAAACACTTTTACTCCAAAGAAGTCACAGGATCAGTCATAGAGGAAAGAAGTAAACCCTGTAACCATTATTCCTTTGAATTGCCTTTTTCTACAGTGTAGAGGTCAGGAATAAGCAGAAAAAGCAAGGAAGAACAGAGCTTCGGACCAAACATTTGATAGGCTAGGCATTCCCATTGTTATTATAATTATTTAACTTTAAATTATATAGGAAAAATGAACCAGATGAGATAACATTGATTAATCATTTTAGCATCAATAGCCTAGGTTCCTTACTCTGCATCTCCATGTTTAAATGTTTCCTTGAAGAAATATTGTGGTAGAATATGCTGGGTTGAGCTTGAGGTCTTTGGAAAAACAGTTATGGAAGAGTCATCACAGAAAATAACAATGTTTTTGAGAAATTATGATTCTGTTTCCTAAGTTAACCAAGGGCATGTCCCTGATATGTCCCTGATATGTCTTCCTCTCCTTCAATATGGCATGTACCATGCCAGGGGTTATGGGACCCTTGAGTTTATTAAACTAAAAAAATAGTTATTATATGTATCCTATGCCAAGAAATTGAAAGGTAAAAATGATAACCTCTGCCCTTTAGAATATATTCTATTAATATTTCTCATAGATTCATGATCAAAATTCATAGAGATGGGACAAAAATTGGCTGGGATTCAGATACAAAGTGTCTTGGCTAAAGAGATCAGAATTAAACTGCAATATGATCGGACTTAAGCCTTCAAGAACTAGATTTAGGATGATTGATGTGCAGGGTAATATGGTGGAAATAATTAAGATTGTAACTAGGCCAAGAAAACTTGAGTTTCACATTCTGATTCTGAAAGTAGTTAAGCACCAATAGGAAAAAATGATTTAATTCTTACTTAACAAGAATAATTAGTTAAAAGAGTTACTTCTTTGATGATTACTTATTCTCCACTTCCTCCCTCAGAGGCAGATATCTATTCATCAGTCTCATAGTATCCCAGGTCTTTGATCATTGCAAGGTGGAGTGGGGAGCAATGCTCTAGGGTCTCTTCCCATTTTTAACTGTATTGTTCTTCGAAAGTTGCTTTAAGCAAAATTTTATTTCCGTTTGCTTTAATTATTCATCTGTATATAATTAAGGCAATATAATTGTCTTAATTATATTTTGAAGTGCTTAATCCATTTTGAAAACTGCACATTAATGCTCTGGATCTAATAAAGAACGATGTTCTGTATTAGAGGAATATTACAATGAATAAGGTAAAACAGACAGTTTCACACATGGACAATATAGGAGAGTGAAGAGATGGTGAAGAATGAGCCATTCAGTGTGTTCACACCAGAACATTGGACAATTCCTTAGACCACTGATGGAAAACCTTTTAGAACCTTTTAGAGACCATATGCTGTGCTCTGCCCCTCCCAGATTGAGTGCCATGGGGCACCCCGATACCTGATACTGAGTGCTCCCCCATCTCCTTACCCCAGATAGGAGTGGGAGGAAGGGGGGTAAGTTTCCTAGGCACTACACTCAGCGGAGGGAATAAATTCTTCCATAGGGCTACTGAGCAGAGGGGCAGGGAGGTGCAATGGAGAAGGGGAAAGGATATCTCTGCCCAAGTTCCTCTGCCTTTCTAGTAATGAACTCTGACAGGCAATAGCACATGTGCACACATAGAGTTGTCTTTGTGCCATCTTTGACACACATTCATAGGTTCACCATGACAACCTCAGAAAAATGTATGATATTGACCAATTTTTATACTGTGGCTCTAAACTAACTCATTAAAGTTAATGAGACAAAGCAGGCATAAGGGATATATGTTTCAAGGTATAGAAATGCTACATAAAAATTTTGGGGTTTGAATTTTTTCAATTATGTCCAACTTTTGGGACTCCTTTTTGGATTTTCTTGGCAAAGGCACTGAGATAGTTTGTCATTTCCTTCTTCAAGTTATTTTACAAATGGGGAAGCTGAGGCAAACAGGGTTAAATTATTTGGCCAAGGTGCCATAGCTAGTAAGTGTCTGAAAATGGATTTGAACTCAACCTTTCATGACTCCAGTCTCAGTGCCCTTTCTACTGCAACACCTAGATGTCCTATAAAGAAATGTGCCAACCAAAACTCAAGAAATTTAAGTGATAAAAGATGCAAGCCAGCAAGGAATCCTTGAAGTTGCTTGGTATTTCAGTATGCAAAGAATCAATGTCCCTCAAGGAACAAGCTACCAAATGCATTTTAAATTCAGCTGTACTCCTCAAGTAAAGTTGGAAATGAGCATAAACATTATCCTGAATTCTAATATTCATTTGGCAAAGAAGTAAAGGGACACAAGGGAAAGAAAAAAAAAGATGAAATCATATATTCTATTGACAAAAAAGTAAGTTGGTATGCTCTCAATGATATAACTTATCTAGGCTATGTTTCCATTTAATTCCCTATGCATCTACTTTCACTTTGGACATTTCCTACATTCTTATGTAAAATACTAACTCCATGAGACTGCCACAGCAATATTAGCTGGTCTAATAACTAGAAAATATGAAGGACATCTACCACCATTCCTTATGATGTTATTGATACTTACCCCTCATTCAACTGCTGGCTGCTGATTGGCTCTTCAATGAAGGGAGGAAAACAGAAGTATATTAAACAAATGGAATTATCTTACTGATGTATTTCAGCTACACATGTGAAATATGAGTTCATTTAATCCATTTTTTATGGAGAAGGGAAGAAATCTATTTAAGATATAAATAAAATATCTGTACACAAAATGATTTAGTCAGTCTTTCCAGATATTTTGTCCAGGTGAAAACAGAAAAAAAAATCATATTAAATAGGAAGATAGCCTAAGTATATAGAAAGATCTTTTTTTTTTTTTACTTTATATTCATTATTTTGCTATGGAAACGCCCTGAAGATACACATGCACATATACAGTGGATGTGTGTGTTTATGTATGGCGTGTGTATATGTTTATGTATAATATATTCTCATATTCCTTCTTAATTAGGACTTAATACCACTAACTACTCCATGAGGATGTACTGCTGCAAGTAGCACCACACCACCACAATATATGTATGAGTGTACATATCTTGGATGAATGAAGACCAGGTTAGCAACCCCATCCCTCTTCTACCATTTGCAGCATTATCTGGTTTCTTTGAACTATTTCTACTCTTCTCCTTTCTCCAGACCCAATCACTTACTCCTGATATTAAATTATTTGTAATTCAGTTACATTATTCTCCACTCTGTCATAGGGTCTGTGTTCTCTACCCCTTGGCCAGTACCTGGTCCCTTATGAAGGTCTAGTGACTAGAATGCTGGATATCTTACTCCCAGCCTGTCATCACTCTTGGGATTGCCTAGAGGAATTATGGGTCTCTGTTAGCCAAAGCTTAGGTCAGTATATCTTACTGACCCTGATACTTCCACCCACAGCCATCCTCTTCCACAATATCTACATGATCATATTTCTCTTGCATTAACTAGACATAAATTAGAGGACTCATACTTTAAGAGTCAGTCCTAAGCAGCAAGGAGAGAAGGAACAATACCCAAGAAGCAGAAGACCAGAAGAGCCAAGGAAAGTGTGGGATCCCTGATATCTGACCTGGATGTCCTGACCTGAGTTGCTTCACCAACCATCACTTCCCTTTATATAGCAATTAAATCTCTTCCCATTCTCTTTCTTAGGGATATGAATCCTTGGGTAACCCTTCTAAGTTTTGACACATAAAAAAACTTTAAAATTGAATTATAATGGTTTTATTCTCCATTAAAATGGTTGCTACAGTTTGTGGTGCTGCTCAAAGAAAATATAATCAGCAAACACATATGTAGTTGAAAGGCCAATATTTCTACCAATTTCTTCACATTTAAGAGATAATTTGGAGCTAGATGTTAGATGTATTTTAATGAATAGTGATAAATATATTTTCCAGTAATGAGTGACTATTTTTAAAATGGAATTATTTATTATATCGGAATTTAATATTATGAAGCCTATGGATACTCTTTGCTCTCATATACTCTAACCCTATTAAAAAAGTTCTTCATGCAGCAAATTTAAAAGTTAGATGGAAACATGAAACAGTAGTTTCTTAAAAGATCAAACTTTATTATCCATGTGACCTTGGGCAAGTCACTTACCCTCCATTGATCTTTGTTTGCTCCTTTGTAGAATAGGGAATAGGGGTTGGACTAGATGACCTCTCATGTCTCCTCTAACTCTAGATCTATGATAATAGCACTATCTCCCCTTCTTTATCAAGGGGAAGAAAATATTTTCATCATCTATCTCTGGGATAAATACTGATCAATTGCATTCTGAATTCAGCTGATTTTTAGTGTTGTTTTCATTTATGTTATCATAGAGACTGTATATATTATTATACAAATTCTGCTTTCTTTGATGCTCTACATTAATTCATACAAATTTGTCTCTCTCAATTATTCTTATTCATTGTTAGACTGCAATAACATTTTATTGCATGTGTACCAAAATAACTTTACTCATCCATTCTCAAACTGATGGGCCCGCATTTTGCTTTTAATTCTTTGGTATTAGAAGATGTTCAGTCTTTGTTTCTCTAGGTCATCAAATCCAAACCTTTTTAGTCAGCCTCTGACAGAAGCACTTCCCATTAGTCCTCTTTTTATAATTTTACTTGTCATGTATTCAATATCTTCTCCAGCTTAGTTGTATCTTTCTTTAGATTCAGAAACCATTCCTTCATGAAGGTGTGAAAGCCCCCTGCTATTGGTTCTATTTCCATTACCTAGACAAACACTCCAGGGCTTATCCTGACTAAAAATGCTGGCATTGAGAAGAATAATATTTTTTGCAATAATAACTAACAAAGAGGAGAACAACTATGGCTTCACATTTATAATCAAAGACTTAATATCTGCTAGACATTTTTTATGAAAATTGTATACCAGTTTTTTCATTTCCTTAACTATTCATATGCTAGTCTACCTATCTATCTTCCCACTATCTAAGATAATTGATTGAATCCAAAGTTATTAGGACTATTACTTATTTTGTGAATATACCCTAGATTTTGAAATGTGACTTTCTTTTTTTAAAACCCTTACCTTCTGTCTTATAATCAATACTGTGTATTGGTTCCAAGGCAGAAGAGAGAGTGGTAAAGGCTGGGCAATGGGGATCAAGTGACTTGCCCAGGGTCACATAGCTGGGAAGTGGCTGAGCTCAGATTTGAACCTAGGACTTTCCAAATGTAGGCCTGACTCTCAATCCACTGAGGTACACAGCTGACCCCCCCTTTTTTTAAATGTGACTTTCTAAGGGATGGCAGACTTAATAGCCTATTATGTTGGCCATTTTAATAAATATGTCCTTCTGATTATTTATGTAAAAAATAAACTACCAAAAAGAGGTTTGTAAGTCTGTAGTGGCCCTTCTCTCTGGTCACTTATTAGAGAAGCGAAATTAAACCAATAACTACATATTTTGAAGTTTCTTACATAGAATTTACAGGCTATATTCAATAAGCATTTTTCTATTTCCTTTTACATAGTAACTTTTTGCCATAATATGTGTGTGGTGGTTAATTGTAATTTTCTCTTCTCAGAGAAAAATAAGAAATTCATTAAGAAATTCATTTAAGCTTAAATACTCATAGTTATATTCTACAATATTAATATTGCAGCAAAAGAATTCTGTTTTTAGAACTTGTCCCAAAAAACTTTCCCCTTAATGTTCAAATAATTATCTTGTACAGGGCAAAGATGTGGTCTAATGTAATATATAAAATTATGGATGTACAATCAAGAAATACTTAAAGCCTAGAAGTTTATCATGTATTTGAACCCCAGTCTGCTCATTAGCAAAATGTGAATGAAAGCATTTTAATACCTACCTCATAGTGTGTGATCCTAAAGTAGTTTAATATACATAAAATATTTTCTAACAATCTAGTCAAAACTCCTTAAAATTGGGAACTGTAATTTTTTACTTTATATGCCAATCATCTGGCTCAAATAACTATGAGTACATTGTAGATTTTTAATATAATTATTGAATAAAAGAAATGGACGAATGAAATAAACTTCATGATTTAGGAAGAATTGTGTGTCTGGAGACAGTACTCCTGAGTTTGAGGACTGGCTCTGCTTCTGTACAAAGCTACCTATACACATATATGAGCCAGAAGTCCACTATATTATATATTGCATATATATATATACATATATATATGTATATATATAACTATGACTCCAGACAAGGTTCTTAACAACTCTAGCTTTCCGTTTCCTTGTTTATCAAATAAGGAGATTAGACTTAGATTTTAGAAAAGATCCTGACCAACTCTGAGATAGTAAAACTTAATTTCTGCTAAGTAAATTACATCTTATATCCTACAGGTATATAACAAAAGCAAGTCATACTTCACATTTACTTGCTTCTTCATACAGGTATGTGGAAGCATATTTGTAGCCCCACACATGCACATACACATAGATACACACATATACACACATACACACAGAGCAGGCTGGTTGTTTCCTGACCTTTGCTGTATTTCTGGAGATTGGTAAAGAAAAAAAAAACAAATAAAAGAGGCATAGGCAATAGAAACTACAGGCAGGTGTTTAAGTGCAGCTTAATGTGTGTTTTACTGTGAAAGACAGACTGAAAGTCATTTAAAATATAAGTTTAATAGGCTGGAACTGCAATAAACTTGGTGTATTTTGGAAAGATCAAGGGAGTAGGCACTTAGGAACAATCACTAGGAACAGAGGGTTTCTAGAATACAGTTTAAAGCCCCTATAATTACAGGGAAATGGAAGGGGCATTGAAAAATAAAAGGTTGAAAGGGGAAGAGAAAGGAATGTGTGTATATAAGTTCTCATGAGTAGGAGGAAGGTAGTTTATATATAAAACTCATACATTTCATCCTTTGCATTTAAAAGTCAAGTGGGTCCTGCTCAACTTTCAATAACCTTTTCAAGATTTTTTTAGAATAAAAATGGATCGATCTGATGCCTCTCAGACACTCAAGTATCTTCCCTGGGTACTCCTTCTCTGCTTATTGAGGATTGCAACTTCATACTTCTCTAGTCCAAACTCTAGCTGTGGAGTATGAAAGTATTGGGAGGGTGGGAAGTTGGAATCCATTATTTTTCTAGATTTTACATTAGTAGTGCAGTTTACCTAGTTATTACCTAGTTATTTTGACTTGGTGTTGATAGATTTTCCGTTTCTGTGTTTTTCTTTTGGTCTTCTTCCTCATTCTACTATATGATATTTTCTAGGTGTCAATTCCAAGGTCTTCCTGCCTCCTTCCCCAAATTTCTTTTCTTTTTCTTACTTCCTCTTGGATCTTTAAAATAACATGGGTCCAATAATTTATTCCCAAATAAGTTTATCAAGGTTCTTAGAAATACTATTAACATGTTTGTTTCTGATGTAGACACTTCTAGGCTCCACTTATGCTTATATACTAACAATGACAAAAATTAATTGAGTAATGAGTCTGCTGAACAGTAGTTTTACAAGATGCAGATTTTGGAGGTTTTGTAAGGATTGTCCCTCACTCTAATCTAGAGACTCATGATTGCCATATAGTCTGTCATCTCTTTTTCTTTCATGCAAATTCAGTCACCCATAGTAATGTTGAGACTATTTTACATTTTCCATATCATTAGAAAGCATGCCACCTTCCAACAATTCCACTCCATGAACTTCAAGTCTCTATGGAAAGAATTGTCCAAATCACCCCCATGGAATAGAGACTTGCTAATTAAAGAGAATCTAAGCCTTTTCTTGGAGAAGGAAATAGCAAATAACTTTGCCAAGAAAACCACGAATGGGGTCATAACAAGTTAGACAGGACTAAAATGACCAAGCAACAACAATAAAAAAGCTATTTCTCCAGATTATATAGGGTACATTGAGGAGTAAGGATTTTGAGTTCCATCAGATTCAGTTCAAGAAGGAAATTAAGGAAAAACTTCATAGGGGTCTCTTGAAATAGGTCTAAAAGCAATACATTCTTATGAGGGAGGTCTTTCTGGAGGCCAGAACCAAGAAAACACAGGACTGACAAGCTCTTTCCCTTTGTGGGGTAGCATCAGTTTCTTAAGAACGTGAGTTTTGGAAGGAGGGGCACTTAACCACAATAGGGATTTAAAAATGAAGCTAAGGGTATTTTTAATATTTAATTTTTATTTTGTTTTTTTTTCTAATTATATAAACTTTTTTATTTTGTTTTTTTTTTTAATTTTGAGTTTTATATTCATTATCTCCCTCTCCTGCTCCCTCCATAAAAAATAAGTAATTAGATATGGACTATACATATGTAGTCATACAAAGCATTTTCCATATTGGCCATGTTGCAGGAGAAAACACAGACCCCTACCACCGAAAAAATAAAAATAAGAATAATAAAGTGAAAAAACATACTTCAACATGAAAAACTATATACAGACTGTTGAAACTTGATCTACTTCAAATTGTTCTGGGTTATACTTATATTAATACATATTTTATTCTCTACCCTAATCCTGAAGAATTTAAGCTTCTTGACGTCAGGGATTATTTTATTTTCTTCTACATACTCTCATAACCTAATATAATTCCTTGAATAGAGTATCCACTTAAGTAATCTGTTGATTTAATTGAAAAAGGGAGAAAGAAAATCTTTCTAAGGTAGGAACTTTTTTGTTGTTTTTTTTTATTTTTACATTTTTTTAAGAATATTTTTACATTCATTTATTATCCATTGCTCCCACTGCCTTCTTTTCCCAAATGAACCAATACAAAAAGAAAAAGAAAAGAAATATCTCATATTAAATATACAATTAAGTTAAAAAGAATCTCCATATTGGTCATGTCCCAAAATACATATCTCTCTCTGAATTTTTAATTCATTACTTTTCTGCCTCGACATAAGGAATATGTTTCTTCCTAGGCATCAAGAAGTGAGATTTATCATTATAATTATCAGTGTTAAAGTCTTTTAAAATTAATTTTCTCTATGATATTCTTCATACATATTTTTTTTCTACTTCTAACTTTTCTCAGCATCGGTTCATAGGGGTCTACCTATTGTCCTCTGAAGTTGTCCATTTCATTTTTATATAACAATAATTTTCTAGGACCTTCACATATAATCATTTTTAGCCATTCCCCTATAGGAGGACACCTTCCACTTTAGTTTCCAATTTTCTGCTATTGTGAAAAATACTACAACATATTATACATGTAGTAAACAGATATTGTTATGGTAAACATATGTACATATACATGTAGTAAATAAAACAAAAATGCCATTACATGTATATATACATATAATAGAGTTGAATTTATATCTATGTATGTATATATAAAAACACATATAATGGAGGTTTGGGGGTGTTAACATTTAATTGTTTTTTTTCTCAATTACATGTAAACAAAAACTTTTTATGATTTTTCCATTTTGAGTTCTATATTTTTTCTTTCCCTCCTCTACCTCCTCCATGAAAGGCAAGTTATTTGATATGAATTATATATACACAGTCATGCAAAACATATGTTGCAGGAGAAATAATAGACAAAAAAGAATAAGGATAATAAAGTGAAATGTATATATATTTACATATATATGTATGTCTTTCTTCTTTTTCTTTCCTCAAAGAGTATGTCCAGGTTAGTAACTTTATGGCAGTGGTTCCTCATTGTTATACAGAGTGGCTAGATAGATAATTCACAGCTCCACCTATAGTATACTTCTATGACCCTCTTCCTACAGTGATAGAGGATGCATGGTTTGCAAAAACTGAGATGCAAACCTCAGAGGGAGTGATTGACAGGAGCATGTGACTATGGGTCACATGGGAGCCTAAAGCTAGAGATCTGGAAAAGATTCTATGCCCAATGGACTTCATCAGAGCTCTCCTGGAAAGGACCTGAGGTTGAGGCTTGGAAAGGCTTTCTCCTAAGACCAAGAGAAGGAAAGAAATATTTTGGATCTGGCTGCTGGCAATTGTACTCCTGGTGTGAGAATTGGCTATTGGGGATTTTCCTGCTTAGCTTAATAAAATAGGTTTTGATAGTTTATAGATATTAGATGTTAGATAACTAGTATAATTTTCTCCTAAACCCCTGTTCCTTACTCCCCTTATTTATATGTTCCCTATTGTTCTTTCCTCACCCAAAATCCCAACATAAGGTCAATTCTGCATAGCTTAGTCAAGGTTAGCTTGATTTTTGTTTTACTTTATTAACTCATTTTCAAAGTGCCTTTAAATAGCCCTGAAATGTTCTCAGAACTTAGGGTCATTCTGGTCACAGAAAAGCGATATAATGAACATTCCATTAGGACGACTTAGGTTCAGTTTGTTCCTTTGACATTTACTAGTGATTTGATCATGGGCAAGACAATTTGTCACTCTGTACCTGTTTTCTAATAATAAAATCACAGTAACCTTGTATTTTATCAAGTCTGGATTAATTTATGTAAAGTGCTTTGCAAATATTATGTACTTTATAAGTATCAGTTATATTTATATGGAAGTTTCTGTATATAAAATACACTCCTTCCCTGTGTCTCTTTCCTGAGACTCCCCTCTGAAATTGTAAGCTCTTTGAGAGCAGAGATTCATGTGTTTCATTGTATTTCAAAAACTTATCACAGTCGTTATAAAATAGTAAGCAGTGTAACAGTTAAAATTCAACTGCCATGATTAAAATTTAGGGGGAACTGAGTCAAGGTAGAAATTAGTTTCTCTCTGCAAGGAATATTATATTTTTAGAGGTTTATTGAAGATTAAAATATAAAGAAAATAAAAGTAAGAAAGGCATGTGTCTAGGCCCAAAGAGCCTATTCACGATCATTCACCTCTTGCCTGCTAGGTGGAGAGCCGTGTGCTCTGAAGAGGAAGTAGGGAAGAGCCCCAGTAGCCTTTACAGCCAGGTTAAATAGAAATTCTTGACCTTGGCCCAGGTGGAAATCTCAGTGAGATTAGAGGGCATTCTGGGAGCTAGCAAGGACCCTTGGGAATTGGAGACCAGAATTCAAGTCTCCATTTTTACAGCAGTCAATACATATTTTTTTGCTAATTGATGTGAGGAATGTGCAGGGCACCTCACATACTGGAAAATCTTATCTTTTTTCTCTTTTATTTATTTGTGATTTAATATGTGGGGATCAGAGGGATTTGTCTGGGGACCCTCTATCAGGTTTCCTAAACTTTGATTTAAGTAGGCTCAAACTTTTCAAGCTCAATTTTGCTCCTGTCTTTTTTATTACTGAGCCCTTTTTAAGAGGTGACTGCTTTGCATGTGAATGAGACTACTATCTATGATGAGTACATCACACAAATTGGAAATAATAAAAGTAAAATTAAAGCAGAGGACTTTGGATAGAGAGGGGGAAAACATTCACAGTAGCAATTATAGTTAGTCACATTTCTCATTTCAATATGAAAGAATTACATGAACCTAAACTGTATTTGCATCTGATGAGTCACTTGTCCTCATGACTGTGACTACTTGGAATGTAAGATTCTCCACTTCCCTCTATTCCATGCTTGTGCTTCTAATAAGAAATAAAAATTTCAACAGGTCTCCAGAGAAGTCAGTTAATACAGTTAGGATTACAGATGCTCAGTTATGCTGGTACAACTTCAGAAATAATAGCCATCTTTTCAAAAAGACAAGCTGAAAGTACATATATTTGACAGACAGCATTAGGCTGGCATCAGTCTATTTTCCAGTGATAAAGGCCCATTATGTGAGAGGAAGCACATCAAAGCTGAACCGGTAGGGGTAATAGCTGTCAATGTTCACATCTGGTTTTATGTGACAACTTTCAAAACTTCAAGGTTCTTGGATTTTGTCAGCGTGCATTCTTTTGTTTCTGGTTTAAAGCCCATCTATAATCTACTTAATTGTTCCTCATTGTCATCTCCCATTTTCTCTAACTTTGCCTTCCATCTTCACCACCACCTCTTGGAATTCCTAAGCTCCTAAGCTCCATTCAATATACTGGGCATGTTGGCTGTCTTGTATGGGAATTCTTTGCCGATTCCTCCTGTCCCTGGCACCTCATTTCTTTCCCCACCAAAATAACCGTTTGATTACAATGTGTATATTTACTTATGTATTTTTGTATAAAAATATGTATTTGTATGTTGTATTTCCCAGGAGAATATAAGATTCATGAAAGCAGGGCATTTTATATCCACAATACCTAGCACAGTGCATGTTATCTTATTTATGTCTAATCAATGATTATTGATTGATTGATTGATTGATATGTCATAGTCATTGTCTTTGTGAATCTTTGTGAATTACTTTGTATAAAAATCCATTACCTGTGTCCATCTGGTAAAGTCACTGAGTTTAATTAAGCTTGTGAAATTTTAGATACTATAGTACAAGAGAAAGAACATTAACTCTGGAGTCAGAAAATCTGCATTTCAATTTCATTTCTGACACTACCTGTAGGATTTGGGGCAAATTATTTTAACTACTAGGACATAATTTCCTCATCCAAAAAATTATAGGTATGGACTAGATGGTCTCTGAGATATGACCTAGTTCTAGATCTAGTATCATATGCTCCTTGAACAACATATGTAGTCCTTTAAAGGGCAAAACTCTTCCAAATGGTTAGGACCTTCTAGAACTTACATTCCACTGGCATATCTGTCAAAATACAAAATTACTTTCATGTTGTAATTGAGAAATATTTTTATGTATATTCAATGTGCATGTGTGTGTGCATGCCATATAACACTTTAAAGTTTCCAAAAATACTTTATATTAGTTACTTCATTTGATCCCCACAACAATCCAATGAAGGAGATGCTATTATTTTGGCCTCTTGGAGATGAGGAATCTGAAGGCTAAAGAAATCAGGCAACTTTCCCAGGATTTCATAACTATTAAAAATCTCTGTTGGTATTCAAACATAGAACTTTCCAAGTTCAAATTCAGTGTTCCATCTACTGTACCACATCACTACCTAATAATATAATACAACTTAACATAATATAATATTATATAATGTAATAATACAACATTATATAAAATAATAAAACTTAATGTTAAAATGTGATATGATTTAATTGAATTAATGTTAAAATTTCAAACATCCCGAAATATACTGAAAAGGAAAATTTATAGCTGATAAAATAAATTAAAATCACTAAATCTTCTCTCAGTAAGAAATACTTCAATTTTGAATATTTTAGTGGTTTTCTATGAAAATTATGAAATTTTCAGATTCTCTAAAATCTTTCTCTAGTTCTTCATTACATAATCAAAGTTGCCCAGTATCCTACCAATCTGAAAAGGCTTAAGGTACAGACCTGGTGGTGGATATCTGTATGCATGTATGTATATATATATATATATATATATATGTATATGCATATATTTATATCAGTATATGTGTGTGTGTGTGTCTGATGTCCAAGGAGAATACTAATAAAGGTCAAGAGACAACTATCTCTAAGCTGGACACAGAGTAATGAATTTCTTGACCACAGTAAATGATAGAACTAATGTCAAGAGTTTTTGGAATACTGAAAATGTATAATCTTGAAGCAGTAAGGTTGAAATCTGATATTTCTGAATTCTGAACCTACTATGACTTTAAAATGTTTCTTACTTTTAGGTATCTCTTTTTTTACATCACATTTATTTAAAATATCTTCCCCTATACCATTGTGTGTGCATGGAAGAAGGGAAGGGGAAGGCAAGAGCAAGAGCAAGGGCAAGGGAAGAAATAGCAGTTTCCAGACTCAGGAACTATCACTTCTAACATAAAGAAGAAAGTGCCAGGAGATCGAGGCTTAGGTTCAGTCCCACTCTGCAGTGGATGATCAGGGTCTGGCCTGATGTAATACAGAATTATTTGAATGATAAATGATAACTAAAGATCAGAGTTTCTCCCTTCCTCCCTTTACCCTCCTTTCCCTCCCTTCCTCTTCCCTTCCTCCCTTCCTTTCTAATTGCTTCTTCTATTGGTCTTTCTAAACCAACTCAGGGTGAGTTTTATGTCTCAAATAAAATACTCTTTCTCTTCTCTAAGATTAAGTAAGGTTTTATTGGGGAAGAAAAGAAAGATAAGGAAAAGGAAGGAAAAGGGTTTGAGGTTTCCCTAATACTAGAATAATCCTTAAGTTGGAGGATGGTGGAATATAGTTCAAATTGGGAAAATGAATTAACAGGCCTAGAAGTTCAGTCACCATATTACAGCAGAGAAATCAGAGAGAGCTGGACTTTTGTCCTTTCTTTTGTCACCAAGCCAAGGGACCCCTTCTCCTTTCTGTCTTCAAAAGAGATACCTTCTCTTCCATCTGTTCAAAAGCAAAAAAGACCTCTTTGGCTTTAGTTGGTCAGATCTTTTTTCCTGGTCACATTCCATTCAGAATATGACAGCTCAGCAGTCCCAGCTACTCCAGCTCCACTGTAAACCATTTCCAATTTCTCACTTCCACAACCTCACAAATCACGTTTATCACACTGATAAGGTAGAAGAGAATGACAAGGGATTAATGCAAAAGGACTAAGTACCTGAAGAGAAACAGGAGAGGGAACCCTAAGTCTAGCTGCTCTGCTCTCTTCCGAGAGGGAGGTAGCAGACTAGAATTATATCTGTCTTCTCACATACAAAATATTGCTAATCTAGGGAAATGTCGTTTTTAGTTTCAAGTCACTTTTTGATTGCTATTCTTCAAAAAGGAAGCAGTTACTCAAACTTGGTTCCTTCCCATCAAACAATTGTTTCACAAAAGACCTTCACAACGTGGATAGCAAATAAATACAGTTATCCACAGAGGTAACAAACAAAAATTAGAAACATTATGAAGATAAGAATATACTTGACAAAACATTTAAGGAATGAACACTCCAACAAGGAGTAAGGTGTCTCATTTTGACTGAGCCCCATCTTTCATGAAAGGGGAAAATACCTAAAATTTCTCAAGAAAAACTAGAAGTTGCTGAAACACAAACCTTCCTCTGTGTCTTCAACTTATCAGTATTTTGTTTCTCTCATTGGAATATGGAACCATATAAGTCTTTTTTATCTCAAAAATATTTTTCTTCTTCTAAGTGCTCATATAAACCCTACCCTACTGCAAATATGAGAAATGACTATTTAATCATGTTTGGATTTTTTTCCCACAAATAAGGATAGTCTTATGCAAAACTCTAGGTTTGAACACAGGATTATATACTAATGAACTTAAGGCATTGCCTCCATTCAGCCAATGATTACCTTTATCAGGATGTAGAAAAACAAAAATTCCTGCCCTCCTTTTCCAAGGAATCTTATGTGAGTAGGTACGAAAGACTAGCCACATGAATTAATATTTAACATCTCTCATGTTCTTTTTGTGGTATTGGAGTGACTGGAACCCATTTATTAATCCTGGCCTCCTTCACTACATTAGCAAGGATACTGTTCTCTAGGTCACATTCTAGATTTTGATCATGGTTATAAACACATTCATTCTCTGTCTCTGTCTCTGTCTCTGTCTCTGTCTATGTCTCTGACTCTGTCTCTCTCTTTCTTCTTTCTCTCTGTCTCTCTCTGTGTGTATCTCTGTCTCTGTCTTTCTGTCTGTCTCTCTCCATCCCCTAAACCCACCCCAAGCCTAGCAGAGCATTTGACATAGAATAGATACTTAGTGAATTGTACTGAACCAATTTCCAAATATAGCAGCTACAAATTATACTTAATGTTTTTATTTTCATTTTTCCAGACTCAGAATCATGGCCTTCACACTCCTTCACAACAGCCTAGGAGTGATGATGAAATGTTATGAGCAGAGATGTTACAGAGATCCATCGTAAAACTTGAATGAGGCAATATAAACCACCAAACCATTATTTTCATAACAGGTATATTCATTACAAATATAGAGTCTGTAATTTCATGGATAAATTGCTGGATTTAAACTCTGAAAACATGAGTTCAAATCTTGTTTCCAATACTTACCATCTATTTGACTATGAGCAATTCATTTCATTGCCTTGAGTTTCACTTTTCTTACTTAAAAATATAAGAACACTAATGGTACTTTATACCACGATCGGTGTGAACAATTTGTTTTGAAAAGCTTGAAAAATCAAAGTAATTTTTGCAACTTCTTTGGCACTGTCATTTTTTTGGTTCTGATTTCTCTCAGTTATCATTTGGAAGAGAAACAAAAGACATTTCTTAAGACAAGATGATTTGGTCCCTCACAAAGGCAATGCTGTTTTCCCCTTTCTATAAAGCTAGTATAATATCAAAATCATACTCCTTCTGCCCTACACATCCCCGATGCTTATGAACCAATGACCATTATCTAATATTGTGAGAACACTCTTGACTTTGGTTTCTTAATAGTTTATTTCCAATTAATTGTTTTTTTCCATCTATTCTCTTTATTTCACTTGTTCAGGAACAAGATTTTTAAAACTATATTCTATATCTCTATCAGCATATAATATCCCATTTTCTTGGCCTGTTAATTTTTTAGTGCTTTCTACTATTTTAATATGACATTCTCCTTTATTAACTTTAACTCCTCAGAGGCTACATAGCATAATGCAAAGGTCCCTAGGCAGGTCTCTTCTAAACTAAATTTATAATCCCATGATCCTTTGTCATCCAGTCAAAAAGTTAGGTTCTGAACTAAAATAAGAAACCTTCCTGTGCTGTTAAAGATATAGTAAGAGATCATCATCTTATTAGAGCTTTTAGATTCCTTAAGGGCAGGAATTGCTTCAATTTTGTATTTACATTAGTTCTTAACATACTGCTTGGGGTATAGTATTTAATAATGTCTTTAAAGCCATTCATTCATCAGAGATAAAGGTTGAAAAATCAGTAAACACATATATAGATAGATGTATCAATATTGATATATGCATATAGATATATGACTACTTTGTAAAGTATCATTAAGTAATTCCTCATATATAAGTCTATACTGTATATAATACAATAAAATAAAAAAAATTTCCAGTGAATGAGGCACAGAATATTGAGAGAATTACAATGATTTTGCCCTTTGTGATAGAAGAGGTAGCCAGGCTGTTTTTTTTTTTTTCTAGGTACAGATACTTCAAGATCTTACCCAATATTTCATTATAGTAAAAGAGGTGACTCAAAACTTTTTCTCTCAAAAAGCAAGACTTGAAAAGTATCACCAATATAGAAAGTCTTCAGAATGGCAGCTAGGTATAATGGCAAGATAAATAGATTTGAAGTTGGGAAAGATCCAGTTACAAATATCATCTCATAAATTTATTTAATTAATGAGTCTGGGCAGATCATTTAAGCTACATAAGGCTCAGTTGCTTCATCTGAGAAATGAAGGGGAGGGGAAGTTGAACATACTTACCTCTAAATTCCTTTCTAACTCTAAAACTGTTAGGATAATTCTACTATTATCCAAAGGAGGAGCCCAGTAAAAGTTCACATCTTCCAAATTTAAAATGTTTTATATACAAATCCAGTTTAACTAATGTTAGAATGGAAACAATTACCTGGGGGTGGGGTATTCTTGGAAGCAACATTCCTCACATTGATTTCATTCCAAGATATAATAATAATAATAATAGTAATAGTAATATTTATATAGGACTTATTATATGTTAGGTACTTTTCTAAGCAAGTTACAGTTATTATCTTATTTGATCTTCACAAGAACTCTGGGAAATAAGTGCTATAATTATCTTCATTTTTAAAGATGAGGAAACTGAGAAAAAAAGAGTAATTTGCCAGTCATACAGTAAGTGTCTATGTTCAAATTTGAAGTCAAATTGTCCTCATTTCAGCAATCTATCCAATATTCTACCTCTAAGAAACTGATTGACACTTATATAAGAGCCATTTCACAAATGATAAATGATGAGAGGATATGAACAGATATGTTTCAAAGATAAAAACAAAAGTGATAAGTAATAAATGTGGGAGGGGACTATGGCAAAATGTGGCAAAATTAGGAAATTAATGCATTGCTGGTAGATTTGTGAATTGATCCAGCCATTCTGAAAGGCAATTTGGAAGTATGCCCAAAGGTTTTTGACTGAATGCATGCCTTTTAATCCAGTCATACCACTACTAGGTTTGTACCCCAAAGATATAATAAAAAAGGGTTGTACAAAAATATTCATAGCCACACTCTTTGTGGTGGCAAAAAAAAAATTGGAAAATGAGGGGATGCCCTTCTATTAAGGAATAGTTGAATAAATTGTGGTATCTGTTGATGATGGTTTGATTTCTATTGTGCTAAAAGAAATAATGAACTAGAGGAATTCCATATGAACTGAAACAACCTCCAGGAATTGATGCAGAGTGAAAGGAGCAGAACAAGGAGAATCTTATACACAGAGATGGATACACTGTGGCACAATTGAATGTAATGGACTTCTCTACTAGCAGGAATGCAATGACCCAGGACAATTCTGAGGGATTATGAGAAAGAACACTATCCACATCCAGAGAAAGAACTGTGGGAGTAGAAACAGAAGAAACACAACTGCTTGATCACATGGGTTGATAGAGATAAGATTGGGGAAGACTCTAAACAATCACTCTAGTGCAAATATTAATAATATAAAAATAGATCTTGATCAATGACATATGTAAAACCCAGTGGAACTACCCATTGGCTATGGGAGGGGGTGAGAGGAGGGGAGGGAAAGAACATGAATCATGTAACCATGGAAAAATATTCTAAATCAATTAATTAAATAAAATTTTTCAAATCTAAAAAAAAAAAACCCAAATGTGATATATATGATTTAAAAAGTCTCCAAATCATTAATGATAAAAGAAACACATTAAAATCAGGACAGAGGGGAAAAAGTGGAATACTAACAACTAAACAGAGCAAGAAAACCTTCCATCATCGATGGAACCTAAATTGAGCTTTGAAGGAAGCTAAGAATTCTACTAGAAAATAGTCCATTAGGAGATAGCCTATGTAAAAGATATGAAGGTAGGAGATGAAGTATTAAGTTTGGGAATCAGTAAAATAGGTCAAATAAGTTGTAAAATAGAATGTGAGAAAATTAATATCATGAAAAAAATCCAGGAAAGGAGTTGCCCAGAGTCACAAAGCTAGCAAGTGTCTGAAGCCAGATTTAAAGTAAGATTAGTCTTCCATATTCCAAGCCCAGTGTTCTATCCATTGTACCACCTAGCTGCCTCCCTTAGAAAGATTATTTTAATACTTACATGGAGGATGGATTGGAGTGAAAAAAATCTAGAAGCCCAAAGTTCAGAAATAAAGATATTATTACAGTCCTGGTTAGAGATCACTTGATCTTGAAATAGGATGGAGGCTGTGGAGGCAGAAAAAAAAAAAGATAATAGATAAACACATAATATGTCCCTAGATGGGACAATAGTTGGAGCAGGCTATTTTTTAACTTTCTCCTTCCCCATTTCCATCTTAATATGAGTTTAAAGTAGATTTAAATAAAAATTAGACATAATCTGGAAGGTAAAAAGAAATAGGCAGATGTAAGATGTGTAGTAAAGGTAGAAACAATCCACCAGTTACCTCAGCTATATAAATATAATCATAAAGTACTGCAATACTGGAGTAGAATTTACACTGCCAAGCATGGTAGCTCAGTGGATTGAGAGCCAGAACTAGAAACAAGAGGTTCTAGGTTCAAATATAGCCTCAGACACTTCCTAGCTGTGTGACCCTGGACAAGTCATTTAACTCCCACTGCCTAGCCCAAACCACTCTTCTTCCTTGGAACCAATACATAGTATTGAATCTAAGACAGAAGGTAAGAATTAGAAAAAAAAAAGAATCACACTGGTCAATTCCTCAAAACAAAGGAGAAAAAATAAAACCCAGAGATATTAAATTATTTATCCAAGGCTGATCAACATTTATCAAATGCTCACTACATTCCAAACACTTTTCTAGGCCAAATAACTAATTATTAGGAGAATCAAGATCAGAACAGAAGTGCCCCTAGGTCCAGCTTTGTGCGCTACACCATTCTGACAGTGGGGATGCTTATATGAAGGACACTAGAGTCACTTCTTTCCCCCTGACCAAATGTCTGTCTGTCATCTAGTCAGTCACTGCACCTATCATTCAGGTGTAGGTTAATCATTGCAATTCCTCATTCTTGAGGTAGAGCTACATGTATATGTCTCTGAATGCATAGGAATACATACATATGCAAATATTAGTTCAAACAAATATTGGGTGTTTCCATCCATTCATAGGGTAAAATCATGGGAGAAGGGTATCATAGCAACATTTTTGTGAATATAATATTTCACATGGAAAACTTCCAGAGAAAGAGAAAATATTTGTAGAAATGTGTGGTTGCCATAACAACTGCTTGCTGGATTTTTTGGCAATCACTTCATCATCATTTTTAACATTTTAGTTACCATGACAACCAAATACACTTAGCATCATCTCTGAATAACCTCCCTACGTATTTTTCTTGCCTCCTGAATGAATCAAGGTCTTTCATTTCATATTAGAGAGATCAAGGTTATCTGGATAAATTTAATATAAGAATCTATCAAAGACAAACCTTTATTATAAAGAAATGATAGAAATTATTCACAATACATGACTGCTGCTTTCAGTATTCATGCTCCTGCACATTTATCAGGAGGTTTGAAGTAAAAATACCTGAGAAGTGATTGTGAGGCATCTCTCTAAACCACTAGCACAGACTATGCCCAAAGGAAAGCAGAATTTATCTCAAAGACAAAAAATGCAACTTTGTGTTTTATATCAGTATCCCCACTCCAAAAAAAAAATAGAGGACAGAGGGTTGGTCACATAGAAAATCTATGAGAAATAGAGGCTTATATGCAAGGTGTTACACCCTTGTTGATACTGATGAAGAGATTCTTATGTGTTTTTTTTCCCCTCTTAGTCAGCTCTCTCCTTCCATCTCTCTCTTTTTTCTCTCCCTCTCTCTCTCTCCCTCCACTTCTATCTTTCTGTCTCTCTCTGTTTTTGTCTCTGTCTCTCTCTTTCTCTCAGTTTCTCTTTCCATCTTCTCATACTTACCCCTCTGCTTTATATACCAATGTAATCCACCGTTAACAATTGATTAAAAGGTATTTATACATTACCAAGTATTATGATTCAGGTACTGTGATAGGGAGTTTAGATGCAAAGATAAAAATAAAATTCATTTTCATCAAAGATTTTTATTCTATTAGAAAAAACAAAAATATATACTAATTATATACAAAGTAAAAAAAGGTAACGTTGAGGTGGCACCAGCAGCTCAGTCAATCAGGGAAGGTCTCTTGTAAAAGATGGCTATTGAGTTGATCTCTGAAGAAGACATGGAATTCCAATAGGCAAAGGTGAGGAACAACTTAAGCAAGGCTACGTAGATGGGAGATGGGATGTCTCATATGAGAAAGAGCAAGACCATTTAGCTGGAAAATGGTCCATGACATGAATCACAATTATGTGTAATAATCCTAGAAAGATAGTCTGGTGCCAGTATGTGAAGACTGATGGGATAATTACTCCCTTCTCTGATCATATCTTAATTTCCCCCAAAGAACATATCTCCATGGGAGCAAAGCCAATAAGATAATGGAATTCAATTTATAGAATCTGACTTTAGAAGTGACTTCTGATAAGTACATATATTTGGTATATTTATAGAGTAGTTTTATGGGTTTGACATATGTCAGGATCACTGTTCTAAAGTCCTGATCATAATATTTGGAATTGAAAGTTCTTCCTATTAATCTATATTACAAATTCTTCACTATATAATCTGCTCCTGAAGATGCCTTTAAAGCTGCCTATATACCCTTTCACATGCAAAGAAAACCTGTAATTTGGGCAAAAGAGAACTTAAATATAGGAGCACTCAACATGAGTGTTGATCAGAAATCATTTGTTATTTAGGAAAGAAAGCCTAGAAATTTGTTGAAGGAATGGCTTGGTTGACTAACTTGCCCAAGATAATACATTAGTGTGTATCATAGGAAGGAAGCAAATTTAAATCCTCCTGATTTCAAGCCAAACATTTGCCCATTAGACTGTGTTGTCTCTACCCTTTCATGTCACTAATAACTATGCCATCAGTGCATTAAGCCATCTGAAGTCATCTGAAAGAATACATATTTATTCAAATGTTACATTAGTGACTTAGTCATGTCTATATCAGTGATTCTCAATACATTTGCTACTATGACAGCTCATCATAGTTCATTTAATTCCATTAACCTCTTTTATACCGAAAAGTGCCGTAGGCCATGCATTTTTTAAAATAATGAATATACAGTTTGAATTTTTAGCTATTTCACAAAAACTTTTAGAAATTTGAAGATAACATAGGTGTCTATAAAATAAAGGCTGGGAGTTATCATTCTGTGCTTATAAGTTCAAATAAGAAACCATTCAAAGATTTAGTTATTTGCTATTCACTTACCCGAGAAAAGTAAGGAAGTAAAATATTTGTTGATAACTTGTAGGACTAAGTGAAGGATGTGCACTCAAGGTGAATGATAAATTATTTCAGCCATATCTAATCAGAACCTACATGTTAGAATTAGTTGACAGAAAAACATAATTTGAATGAGGAAACATCTCTAATGTTCATCCTTCCTATGCTAATAATTAATCTCAACTTTCCCTTTGGATGACTCATTCTTATTCTTACTATTTTAGACAAAAAAAAAGAGTTAAAATCTAAAATATTTACCAGATGCCCTTAAAAAAGGTAGCATAAGTTGGGAAGGGCCCAGAATTTGAATGCACATTCTTGATTTCCTACTTCAAAATAGCAGCAATAGCATAGTCATGCTATTTTTAATCAAAAGAATTTGTAAGTACCTAGCATCAAGCATTCACTGTTATAGTTACAAAGACAGATAGGAAAAAGTACCTTCCATCTAAGAAATTATATTCTTCCAGGCAGTAGAATGTAAAACTTATGTTAGTATATAAGTACTTACAAGATTCAAAGCAGCCAAGGTAAACTTGTATAGGAAGGCATCAGTTGATGAGGGGACCAATTTTCATATAGAATGAACTGGAGACACTTGGCCATCCTAGTTGCCTCTTCTGAATATTTTCCAGTTTTTCAATGTCCCCCCCTAACCTGAAGTGCCCATTCTGACTACAATAGGTCTAAATAGTACAGAATACAACATGCCTAGCACCACCTTGTTCCTGGAATTTATGACTTTCTTAGCATCATATTAGCTTTTGTGGCTGCGACATCACATTTCTGACAAATATAAAGGTATCTTTCCTTTAAAACTCTCAGCTCTTTTTCAAACAAACTGCTTTTTATCCATTTCTCACTCATTCTGAATTTTAATTGATTTGTAAAATCCAAACTAAACCTTTGCATGTTTATTTTACTTGATCTTATTATATTTGAACCTGTCAAGACCCTTTTGGATTTTGACTATGCCATTTTGAAGTGATCTTTCTCCACATAAACCCTTTCTGTCATCTGGAAATTTGATTAGCAGGCTGTTTCTGCTATGATACAAATATTAAGTTGTGATGCTAGGTAGGATATATATGTAACTGATGAAATCTACTACTAGAGAATGAGAAAACATGCAGTCTCTTCCTATCCACAATTTGTTGCTGTTTAGGAATTTTTTGGTTGTATAATGACACTGCAAAAATGGCCAGAAAGGGAACACACACACACACACACACACACACACACACACACACATACACACACACACACACATACATGAACTAGAGGGACAGAGAGAAAGAATTGAGATAATGGAGAGGGGGAAGAGATTAATCTTCCCCTCTCTTCATTTTGAGGGAAGTTAACCCAGTTTTGTCTCCCTGAGGGACAGAGTATGTCTCATTAGATAATGGTTCTGGGAGGTAGAGGTTAAGAAATAGAAGAAAGAGCTTTGGTAAAATGACCCACTGCCTCCCTTTTTGGTCTCAGCTATTATTGAGAGGCAAGATGGACTCTTCTGCCTCTGAGTCCCTCAAGTACACCAACTGTCACTTACTTCCCAAGATCTTGGGTTAGACTTCCAGGTAAGCATGGCAGCAGTTTAGACATGGGACACTTCCTCTCCTCAGCACCCACCAATATAGACTACCTCAAAACACTAAAAAACCCAGAATTGTAAGAACAAAGGGACTCTACAGTGGGGTGCACCATTGAAGGTACATGGAATTTGGGCATTTCCACAATATAAGGGGGCGAAAGAACTCCCACAAAAACATGAGCTGATCCACCCTCCCCCAGCCCACCTACAGAGCCAGAGTCAGAGCCAGCATGCACCAGAATCAGTGAGTGAGCAAGGGGTACCTCTAGAGTGAGCAAGAGGCACCTCTAGGTCCATGGGAGCTGACTAATACCACTAAAGACCTACCCCTGAGAGCAGCTACACCTGAAACCCCAGAAGCCTGGGGAGCGCAGAACGTGGGCAGGGAACAGTGGAGCTGCGGAGATTTGAGAGCTTGCCTCAGGCAAAATCCTTGCTTCTTAACTCCATACAGAGAGAGCCTGCCCATATCACTCAGGTTTCTGACTAAAAAGGGAAGGAAAAACTTCCACACTGATGGAAAATTTTGCTCAGGAGCAACAAACACCCTCCAAGAAAAAAAAAAAAAGCATTGACCCTCCAAAATTTTTACAGAGGAAAAATTGGAAATTGTGCACAAGCTCTGGAAGAATTTAAATTGGAGCTCATCAAAAAGATGGAAGCCTTTTGGCAAGAAAAGTGGGAAATAGTTCAAAGAGAAAATCAAAAGGTTATAACAGAAAAATCAAAAAATTAAAGCAGAAAACCATGACTTAAGGACCAGAATTGGACAACTGGAAGCCAATTATCTTGAAAAACAGCAAGATTTAATAAAGCAAAGTCAAAAGACTGACAAAATAGAAGAAAACATAAAATATCTCACTGACAAGATGACAGATCAGGAAAACAGATCACAGAGAGACAATTTGAAAATCATTGGTCTACCTGAAAAGCCAGAAATAAACAGAAATCTTGACATCATACTACAAGAAATCATCCAAGAAAATTGCCCTGATGTTCTTGAACAAGGGGGCAAAATAGACATTGAAAGAGTTCATAGAACACCCTCTACACTAAATCCTCAAAAGATAACTCACAGGAATGTAATTGCCAAATTCCAGAGCTTTCAAGCTAAGGAGAAAATTCTAAAAGAAGCCAAAAAGAGACAATTCAGATACCAAGGAGCACCAATCAGGATCACACAAGACCTGGAAGCTTCCACACTAAAGGACCACAAGGCCTGGAACATGATATTCAGAAAGCCAAGATCTTGGGATACCCCACAGCCCAAGATAGATGATTGCTCCTTAGGTCTGATGATTTGAATCACTGTGATCCTGAGTTAACCTTCCCCTTTGGGGAGAGGGATGATTCTCCCCAAGTCTTCTGTCTCCTTTCCTAGTCTCAGAAACTAACCAGACCTAATTCTAAGGTAGTAAACAATTTATTTGAGTTCACACAGTGAAGGGAGAGATAAGAGTGTCAGGTGAGGAAAGTGGGTAAGCAGGAAGCCCTATTGACTGGCAGACTGACCCTCCAAAATCTCAGGTTTCAGGCTCTTGGCCTTGACCTCTTTTCCAGTCAGCTGCTGGTTTGGTCCCTACTCCTCAGCTAATCTAGCTTGAATATTGGAGTCCAGGACAAGTTAAGGAGGGAGATGGATAATAGATCTTTGGAGAGAGGATTTCTCTGTAGACTGCTTTCTTCAAAGTCCTAGTTCCCCAGTATCTTAAGCTAAATGAGAGATATTCAGGAGTTCACTGGGAACAGTTGATCTCCAGAGAGAGAGACCCAAGCTTAGGAGATCTGCTTCTCAGGCTCCAGGCTGAAGAAATTCCATAGCAGTGGAGTTCTCCCAGATTCTGTTCTCTAACTGGAATCTTGAGTTTTTTCTCTTCTTGCACCTCTCCCGTTCACTCTCTGCTCTTTACACCATTGGATCTGATTCCTTTCTTACAGTTGTATACAACTATACTAATGTATCTATCCCTTTTTAAAAGCATATGTATGTATATATATATATATATATATGTACATATATATATATGTTTTTAATATATACATTTACACAAGCATTCAAAAGGGATAGATACATTAAAGTAATTAAAGTATGTATATATCCTTTATTAAAAGAATAAAAATCTCCAAGTCTCTAATTGGAGTTTTCTTGGAAAAGACACTGGACTGGTTTGCCAAGTCCTTCTCCTACTCATTTTATACATAAGGAAACTGAGGAAAAAATAGGAGGTAAATAACTTGTCCAGGGTCACATTGCTAATAAGTGTCACTAGCTATCACTTTTCTCCTTGTCTCCACCTCTTCACTTCCTTCAAATTTCAGGTAAAATTTTATCTTCTACAAGAAGTCATTTCTGACTTCTAATATTAGTGCTTTTACTCTGAATGCATATGCTGTTTCTATTTAGTTGTGTGTTTTTTCCCACATTCAACTGAACGTCTTACCAGTCGGACGATTTTTGATATCTCTTTTATCTCAAACTCTTAGTTCTTGGTTTATAGTAAGCACTTAAATTCTTAATGTCTTGATGATGTAAACTAGTGATGGCAAACCTTTTAGAGATGGGGTGCTGTGCCTCCCTCCCTACCCCAGACAGGAGAAAGAGGAAGTGCTCCCATTTGGCTCCTGAGAAGAGGGGCAAGTGATGTTCTCAGCAGTATGTGAAAGGGAGAGATGAGCAATCCAGCCTTGCCCCCCTCTGGCTTTCTAGTAATGAACTCTGAAGAACTCTATGCTGTTGGGATGGTGGGACAGAGAGGTCTCCATGTGCTGCCTGTGGCACATGTGCCATAGGTTCACCACAACGAATGTAGACAATTCCTGAAACAAAAACCTCTAGAACATAATTGAGGAAACCAAGAAAAATCCTTCCACTGTAATCACAGAAAGAGGGAAAATTGTGAGCATATAGCAACAACTGGATTATCTTTTAAAATGAGGTTGAAAATGTATTTGATATTTTATGGAATATGAGAGAAAGTCATCAGTAGTAAAACTCTATTCTTGCCACTTTTATGGTCTCTAAATTCATTTTATATAAATTAAAGAGAAAAATGTCACTTAAAAATATGTGTCAGAATACTAAAACTTTTTCATGTAAAAATATTTTTTCTTAAACTGGGCCATTCTCATTACACATGAAGATGTGAAGAATGTTAAAAGATATTTTAATTCCTGTTGATTTGGCATATTAATTTACATAAGCCAGTATCATTTTCCATAATAAAATATCATAGATGGAAAAGCAAGGGGTGGATTATAATTTATATATAATGTGTATATATACATATATTTGTGCATGTGCATGTTTTCTTTGTCTAAGGTTGCTTAATATGTGGGGGAAATTATGGCACCTTCTTTTTTATTTGAAACTTCTTTTGATGGAAAAAGAATAATAATATTTTTAAATCCTAAGTAGCAAATTCCCCATGACTTAATTAATGGCATTAAAGGATTAGAAACAAGATTAAATAATGAGTCCTTGGGATACCATTTAAATATCATTTTGGCTAAATTCCTCTGAATTTGTGACTGAAATAAGACATGAGTTAAGAAACAAAGTGAGATTTGACCTCACAAATTAGATTAAATCCAGGATTAAATATTTTTACATTTATACATGCAATTTCTATTTCTGAGGTAAGTACCTAAAACAAATGCCTCCCTCCATGTTTCTTCAAATCATCCCTCCGGGGAGTATTTGATCAACTTTAATTAAAGCTTAGGTGTTGATTCAGTGTCCTAGGAATTCTATTGTATAAAATTCCCTGTTCATTTTAGTTGGGAGTTCAAATCCAAGAGTGCTTGAGCCAATATGTGTGGGTGGAGGCAGGTCAGTGCAATATGCAAAGAAAAACACCTGGGTAATTTAGTGTCTCTATTGAGGATACATCTATGAATAACTTAACATAATGAGAAGTTTCTACACTGTTGAGAACATCTTTTCACACATTTATTAACTTTATTCTATTATTAGTACATACCAATATTTATGAAATGAACAGAATTTGAAATAGAGAAGAGAAAGAGAGAGAACACATAGAAATTATAGATGTGTATGTCTCTCTGTGTATATATGTACACATTTATGTTCATATATGCATACATACACACATGAACATACATGTATACACATGTTCATATTTTATAGCAATATCTATTTCTTTAAAAGAATATATTATATAAATTAGCATGTATCTTTATATATTTATATAACATATACATAATACACATTCATATAATATATTTATATATTTATAAAAATCAATGTATAAATTAGATCTCAATATCTATCCCTTTTTAAATGCATATGTATGTATATATGCTTTTATATATACATTTATACAAGCATTCAAAAGGGATAGATACATTAAAGTAATTAAAGTATGTATATATGTGTAGAGAGAGAGAGAGAAGAGAAAGAGATTCAGTAGGTAGAGATGTATGCTTTTAAAAAGCGATTGATACTGAGAAGATATAAAAGTAATACAAATTATTTTTTGAAACATGGACCTAAATCTCCCATAAGCCTGTATCCTCCCCTTCTATCCTCACTAGAGCTGGAGAATGGCTGGTAAATTCTCTAGAGGATGTGTTTCTGTCATTTGGAGATTATTAAAGTTGTACCTCAGATTTCTTTGCTCCATTTTGGGAAGCTAAGTTTCTCATGTTTTGATTCAGTCCTTTGCACAGACCCTACATAAAGAGGCCACTTCAAAAATATTAAATGAATTCAACTGTTCCCTGGTTTCTAGCCCATTGGTTATTTCCTCAGTAGCAAAGCTAAATTCCTCTCATTCACTACACCTGTCCCCACAAACCCATGACTGATGAGGATCTAAGAAAAAAATAATATAGAACCGATTCACTGGATGTCCTCCTTTCTAAGGAAATAATTCTCTCCTTTCCTCTGAAGGATCAAAGATTAAAGCTTCAGTAACCTATTTCATTTAACGAAACTATAGAGCCAACCTGACATTTTCTTTCATACGTAAAACTATATTCTAACTTCAGAACCTATATTGGTGACAATTTGTCCCTTGGATGCAAAGACCAATGGCTAGAATGTATTTTTATTCACAAAACTAGAAATAGAAGTTAGTCTATCTTACACTTTTACAGTGTACCACTGTCAGTGATTGGCTCAAGCTGCAAAAAGTCAGGTTTTTTTTTTCCCCTTAATTTGTATAATATCAGAACTGCATTCAGAATCAGAAGATAGTTTTAGAGCTGGAAAGGAGCCTTGAGAGCACTTCTTCCCATTTTCTTAGTTTAGAAATTTGAAACAAGCCCCAAGAATGACTTGCCCAAATCTGCACAGGTATTTAGTTGCAGAACCAAGATATTAAACAAATGTGGGATCATTCATCTAGAGCTGGAGAGGAATCCAGACTATGTCCAGTTACTTAGAGGTCTCCTCCTTTTACACATTATGAAAATGAGGTTCAAATAGCTTATTTGAATTCCATAGTCACCAAGTAAATGTCATGGTGAATATTTGAATTCAGGACTACAGATCCAATAGAGTGCCATAGTATTGCACAACCTTGGATAAAGGATTGTGAAGGGTAAATCTTTTGGAGGAGAACAACTAGAGAGGAGAGGCAGCATTTAGAGGGTTCAGTTCTCCATTTGTATGTTAGCTATATTATGTAACGATTCTTATTGTTTAAGAAGATGGTAGACACTTTCTAATAATAATAAATTTGCATTTATATGCATATATCCATATAATATTTAAAGGCTTGAAAAAAGCTTAACAAATATTAATCTAATTGTCGATAAAAACCTGAAGAGCTATTATTATCCTCCTTTTATAAATGAGTACCCTATAGTTGATAGAGATCATGATTTTTCCAACATCATAGTAAGTTTCTGCAGCTAGGCAGCAAGGTCGCATGGTAGACAAGTGTTGGTCCTAGAGTCAAGAAGCTATGTTTAAGTCTATCCTCAGATATAAATAATTGTGTGATCATAAGTATAAGTCACTTAGCCTCCATTTGCCTCTGTTTTCAGTAAGTGAGGGAAATAATAACACCTACCTCCAAGAATTATTGTGAAGATCAAATGAGCTAATATTTATACAATTTTTAGCACAGTGCATAGTGCCAGGCACAGAGTAAATTCTGTATAAATTTTAGTATTATTATTATTGAGGCAGGATTCAAATTTAGATCTTCCTACCTCCTATTTCAGAACTCTTTCCAATATGCCAGCAACTACTCAAATGCTTTATGATAGTGACACCAATTCCTTCCCTGCATGCAGTTCATGAAATTACAGAATGGTCATAAAATTAATGAGAAAAACAAAAACATAAATAAAAACAAAAGACAAAAGACAAACCCATGAATGAGTAACCATTTGTGCAAATTTATCTTACCTCTCTCTCTGTCTCTCTCTCTCCCCCCACCCCCATGCAATAGGGCAACAAAACCTAAAGTCTGCTTCTTCCATCCAATTGATTCCTTCTTCCAAAGACTACTGCTTTTCTCTTTCCTTCTTTATTGTTTCTCCCAGTTGCCAGATCCATTGTTCAAAATATGTGCTTTATAAAAGATGTTTTCCCCCCAATCATTCAAATATATGTAACCCAGGTATAAATGGAGACTATTACATCTCTTAAGACAGCAGTTTTTAAGTTTTAGCATCTTAGAAATTTGGAGCTAAAGAAGGGAGAAAGAATCACTATGTTTCTTTATTGCCAGGAAGAGTTTCTAAAAATCAACAAAATCTTAGGTTATTAATCTGGAAAGTACCTGATATATCCAGCCCTACCCTTTTCTTTTTTTAAAGATTATACTGACATAGAAAGAAGGGAAAGGGCTTGCTCATGTTTGCTTGGGTAGTAAGAAAGAACTGGGATTATCTTGGCAGCAACACCAATTACACCACTGACAAGACTTGAATTAGTAGCATTATAATCATAATTTATCATTGAGCAACATTAAGCAATTAAGTTAAAACAACTGCCAATTAGCTTATACAAAATATCATCCTGGGACATGATTATAGTCTTTAGTTGCTGATCTAATAACAATATACAAATAGTGAAATAGTTACTTATCCAAACGATGTACTTTCTTAAACCCATTAGAATTTTGGAATCATGGGCTCTTTATATTCAGGGCTTCAAAGATATTTTCTATTTTGATAAAAATAAAATTTTAATGGGATGCCTATATTTTCTTTTTAGGTTATTCTCCTTCAGTATATTCTTTCTCTTCCTTAAATTTGGGTGCTAATTCTGGCAAATGACTTGAGAACTTCAGTGTATCTATTATTATTGTCATTAGCATAGTATTCATTTATAAAACAGCACACTCCCCCAAGGATCTCAAGGTGATTTACAAACATTAATTGCCAAATATCCATGATGTCTCTGTGAGATATGTAAAGCTGAAGCTGTGCTAATTAAAAATTATAATCAAATCCCTGCTCAGCTCCCACCTAAAAAAAATTAGCACACAGAAATTGGTCCCTAGAAATGAGAATATGTTTCAGTAAGTGATGAGAGAGATAATGGTAGTGGCTAACCAGAGAACATGTAGAATCATATCTCTCTTTGAAATGATTACCTTACTGAGGAAACAAAGAGAGTCAAAAAGGAGCAGAGAATGAGAGAAATAAATATTCTTCCATGCACCTCAGCAACTGACAGTCTGGAATTGTTTATATCTCAATGCAATGCACACAAAATTACTTATCTCATGATACATCATGAGATTTTAAAACAAATAGGATTTTAATGCTAACTAGGGTTGGTCAATAAGTACTTTGTTCCTGAGTACCAAAATTTAGTATTTAGTTACTAATTTACAGAGATATTTATTTAGATGCAAACTTTAGATACTGATTATAGTTTATAGTACTTCACAAGGGAAAAACAACCATGCAATTACCTAATTATAATATTTTTAATAAAACACAATGT